>NC_134081.1:100977844-101278782 GCF_000715075.1 Nicotiana tabacum
ATGGACCATTAATAATACTTATTAACTAATCATAGTTAGGTGATAATTTGATATAAAAGACAAATTTGATACATTTATTACCTTAGGGATTTATGGCAAAGCGATAATATGAGCTGGTTTTGCTAACTTCTGCATGGCTTTTCCTCTTTAATTTTCAATTTATACACAATGATAAAACAAAGTAAGGCGACGGAGACTCAGAATTGGAATCTCATACCAACTTGAGATCCAAACTAAACTCGGGATAATGTTGATTACAAGTCCAATGCCAACTACAGCTCGTTGATACTGCAACTCGCTCCTTTCATAATAGACATGGACATTTGGTTGCATCATCTTACTAAATTGGTCCAGACATTCTTATTATTGAGTGTGTGAACAAAGTCCCACATGAAAAGTTGAAAGGAAAAAGATTCTACTTATAAGGAGTTGGATACTCTTAATGGTGTAAGACATTTTGGGGAAAACCGCACAGGTTTGACCAGAGACGGATTCAGTGTGAGAGTTACGGGTTCAATTGAACCCATAACTTTCGATGCAAAGTAGAAATTTATGTGTAAAAATCCATTAAAATTACAAAAATAATAGATTTGAACCCATAACTTTTAATATATAATGGATTGAACCCATAACTTTCGATGCAAAGTAGAAATTTATGTGTAAAAATCCATTAAAATTACAAAAATAATAGATTTGAACCCATAACTTTTAATATATAATGGGTTCAATATTAAAAATCTTAAAAATTGAACCCACATAATTTATAAATCCTGAATCCGCCTCTGGGCTTGACCCAAAGTGAACAATATCACATCATGTTAAGAGTATTTTTGGGCCGTTTTAACGCAACGCTTATCTCTATTCATTGCAAATAAAACACTAGCTACACTAGCAGGCGGCTACGATATCCCCATCTTTAATTTTACAGAATTAAAATTGCCTTGTGATTAGCAGAGGTTTGCTGTGAATGTTACTACTTAGGGGTCGTTTGGTAGGAGGTGATACAAGAAATAATGCAAGCATTAATTCTATGCATTACTAGCTAATACCTTGTTTGGTTTTTCAACCTGTGTATAACTAATACTTGTATTAGTTATAAATCATACTTGGTATTATCCTATGTATAAGTAATGCATAGAAAATCATGGCATTAGTAATACCAAGGCTATTAAAGCTTGCATTAGTATGGTTAAAAATAAAATTATCCTTAAAGTCCCTTAAAGCTTGAGAATATGGAGGGAATTTTTGTAAACAACTATTTTTAAAAAAAATATTATGCAATGCATTATAATTTTAATACATCACACCAAACAGTAGATAATAAACATATGCATTACTAATACACCTTATTCCGCACTATTCTTATACACCCTACCAAACGACCCTTACTACTATACTACTAATCAAAAGATACGATGCCCTCATTTTGCAATCAGAAGCGAATCAAGGATGTGAACATTGTGGGTCGAGTTTGAAATTCTGACACAAGGAATTTGATTTACTGGGTTCGAAATTTATACTTGCGTAATAAAATTATTTTTCAAATATAAGATTACGTGATGAAATTGTTTTTCACATATATGATAGGGTCCGAGCTAAAACCACTGGATTTGGATAAACACATATGATGTATGCTAGATTGCCCCGGTTGGCAATTGACATTCAAATCGAATAGACTCTCACACAATGAAAAAGTATAGAGTAATTTCATGTATGATAATTGAACTTTATCCACTGTAACAATAAAGAGAAAACTATTTTTCATAACATTAAAGTAACGGAACTCGCTATAACAAAAAGTCCACTAAAATTTATGTATGACTGTAAAGTTATAAAATTATTTTTGTCGCATTAAAATTATTTTGAGAGATGAAAGAGGGTGACAGAAAAAAGAGAAGCTTGCTCAATTTGTTAGAGCGAAAGTTGGAACTTTACGACATAACATAAGACGTACAAATCACACACACACACACACAAAAAAAAAGAAGATAAAATATAAAACCCTTTCCAGTAAATTCAACATATAATTGGCAATGTTTTCTTGAAATGTTCTGGTCTCTCTGTCATTCAAACTTCCTTGCTTCTTGAATTTTCCTCAGCACTGAACTTTGGTTTTTATCTATCTCTAGTCACTGAACTTTTTCATGGGAATTGGACCATAGTACTAAGAATGCAAAAACATCACCTCACATAATGACAGAGAAAAAAATGAGAAATGTTTGATATAAACAGTAATTTGATATATTTTGATTTATTTTTCATTATTTCATAGTACATAATAAAAAGTGGATTTCGCCATCGATTATACCTCTGAGCAGATAGTCTATACTATAGCATTGTAGTAAGTGCCCCCTGGTTTCTATTAGCACGAAGGAAAAATGGTCAGAAATTAGTTTTAGGTCATTTTCAGGATAAGTAGTTACATAAGAGAGCACAAGGGTAGTTGACTAACTTCTCACCATTTTCTAATTTACCAGCTTCACAAATTGCAGTTATATTGTAAATAACTCCACAAATTATCACCTTGAACAAACTTCAATTTACCTGCAAATCACTTGTTCTATACATGTTTTCTATTTTTACTAACTACTCCTCACACAAGAAATCAATCAACATGGAAACCAGCTCAAAAATTAGTCAGAAATGGATGATATGTGCATTTGGTAGTTTCATTAGCTGCTTCATTTTCTTGATATGTCTTAAGCATAATGAGGCAGGTTATTTCAAGGCACTGCGACATTGCATGTTCAACGTGGAATCGTGCTTTTCGCCTACTGGAAATTTGGAAATGTCTAAACCAGCAAAAAGCAGAGAAGATGAAGGGAATATAATTCAGAAAAACAGCAAGAATAAATGCAATATATTTGAGGGAAGATGGGTTTATAAACCAAAGGAGAGTCCATATTATGAAGCACAACAATGTCCATTCCTTAGTGAACAAGTGAGCTGCCAGAAGAATGGAAGGCCTGATTTTGACTATCAAAATTGGTCTTGG
The DNA here is from genome assembly GCF_000715075.1 of Nicotiana tabacum. Taxonomy (NCBI): domain Eukaryota; kingdom Viridiplantae; phylum Streptophyta; class Magnoliopsida; order Solanales; family Solanaceae; genus Nicotiana; species Nicotiana tabacum. The sequence goes on from NC_134081.1 coordinate 100,980,840, forward strand.
GAAGCTCATCACTGTATCATTCCAAGGTAGAAAAATTATTCATTTGTTTTCTTGTTTGTTGTTTCTGTAACTTATATACACTGACAATGTAGCCTGAGCCGAGAGTCTCTTGGAGACAGTCTTTTTACCTACACAATGTAGGGGTAAGATTAACGTACACACTACCCTCCCAGACCCCATATGTAGGAATATATAGAGTATATTGTTGTTTGTTACTACACTAACAGTGTGAAGATTTTTTGCGCTATCACTGTGTAGAAGTTAAACTCTTTTTTCTTTTGATATAAAAAGATGAGTGGTTCTTTTGCAGCTTGAATGGCATATATATATTGGAGAGGCTTAGAGGAAAGAGGGTAATAATAGTTGGAGATTCACTAAACAGAAACCAGTGGGAATCTCTTGCTTGTCTTCTTTATTCTACAATTCCTCCTTCGAGAGCCCATGTTGATGTTAAGAGTGGCTCTTATAAAATCTTCAAAGCTAAGGTAAATCAACTCAGACTTCGTTGTTTCATTACAAGTAACCTCTTAGTGTAATTTTGGACGTCTAATTGTACAATACTTGTGAATTTAGGTCACACTTTCTTATGTTCATACCAAAAAACAATAATTTTCTGCTTTTCTAGGACTACAATGTGACTGTAGAGTTCTACTGGAGCCCATTCCTGGTTCAGTTGGAATCAAACAAACCTGGTGCTCCTAAAATTTTGAGGCTGGAGAAACTCGATTTATCGTCTAGGCTTTGGCAAGGAGCTGATATTATGGTATTCAACACAGGCCATTGGTGGGTGCATCTTGGAAAGTTGAAGGCGTAAGTCACTAAAGAATTTTCTTTTAAAGTTTATGAGTTTAACATCTCTACGGTGATAAAAAATTTTCACACTATCAGGTCACTTAGAAAATAGTTGTAATAGAAAAAGTGAGACTATAGTTACTTGAAAAAAATAAAACAGGTTATCTGATGAAACAGGTACAAAATAAATATATTTTCCATGCAGGTGGGACTTTTTCGAGTACAAGGGACTATTAGTTAATGAGCTGAAGTTAGAATCAGCATTTGAGGTGGCAATGAGGACCTGGGCAGACTGGATAGATCAGAATGTTAACTTAACCAAAACAACAGTTTTCTTCAGAAGCATTTCTCCAGAACACAAAGCTCAAAATGGGTGTTACAATAAAACACAACCCATCACAGACAAGTCCCACGTAACACATTTTTCCGAGTCCCTGACGGCGATTGTTGAAAGAACATTGTCAAAAATGAGAATCTCTGTAAGATACTTAAACATTACAAAGCTTTCAGAGCACCGCGTAGATGCTCATCCATCAGTCTATGCCAAAAAGAAAGGAAAAGAATTGGTGAAGAGGAAAGTAAAGCCACCGGAGAGTTTTGCTGACTGCAGCCATTGGTGCCTACCTGGACTGCCTGATACATGGAATAGGTTACTATATGCTTCTCTGGTTTTGGATCACTCCACTGATACCCATAGTCTATCGCATTTGATCTCTTGAAAATCAGATATTGACTAATCAGTAAGCTATATATTAGTTGCTATATCAGCATTGAAGTGAGCATATATAGGAGTAATTGTAACTTTTATGTTGAAGTGTCCTGCAGAGAAAACATTTGATTATTGTGCACATTTACCTAGTTCTAAAATGTAGAGGAAAACCTTGACTAACTATTTAGTTGGCCAAGTCCACATGATTCCAGAAGAGAAACTACAGGCTTCCAGAAATGACCAATTCATGGAAATCAATTCTTGCAGCAACTCTTTAACAATATGATATTTGGAATGTTCGAGCAGGTCCACAAGACTACTACTCGGTTGGGTTGAGACCTTAAAAAATAGGGTTACATAATAGAAAAACTACTGTATATAGGCATATGAATCACAACATACCCTTCCAACTCTGTGCGTTATGGCAAAGAACAGGAAGATATCAAAAGGAGAAATTAATCCATTTACTACAAAGAGTGCCTCCACTGTGGAGGCTCCACATATTGACATCCAATCCAACCTAGTAGTAAGCAATCCAACAAAAGCAACCAAAATATTCCTTGGTGAATCGGCCAAAGACTTTAACTACGTACATATTTTTAAGAAAGGGTAAAGCCAACAGACATGAAAATTCTGAGGACAGATTCAGTACTTAAAAAAGTATTCATACATCTTAGTAATTTATAAGAATGCCAAGATTGGATACAAGATGGCCATACCTCAGATATAGGTTGCCAAGATTGGATACAAGATGGCCATACCTCAGATATAGGTTGGTTTCTTCAAGGTACCACTACACATTATTTACTGGTTACACTACTAGAGGAACGGATTATAGATACCTTATATAATTTTATAAAGCAATTAATGGGCTTATAATATCAATAATTGGTGCATCATCTCTCAATATTTGTTTCTCAAGGACGCCATGCAGTGATTGGAAAAGCAACAATACTATTTACACATCATCATAACTACAGAATCTCCCACTCAGATTCAGGATGATCATTAGCAGATAACTTCTTAGTGTTTGAATTCATGGCAAGAACAGGCATCACCTTGTCTTCAGCTTCTTGGTTAAACTGTTGATCTCCATATAGTGCTCCAAGTTGTTCATACTCTTTCCTTGTCAACCTCTTTCTCGTGGAGAATGCCTCCCGAAGCTTCTTCTGAGAAAATATGACAAAACAGTCAACAAAGATCTAAAAGACACATTCAAACAAGATTCAGGCCCCCATTCCTGCCCATCCTAAAACAGAAAAATGAATTAAAGGAGTAAATACAAGAAAGAATATAGTATTTATATATATAGGGTTTTTTTTGGGGGGGGGGGGGGTTGGAACAACCTTGTACGACTTCTGTTTGACTGGGCCCTTCGGAACATGAATCCCGTCCCCTTCAACCATGACACATGTTTCCTCCAACTGGGATTCGTCAAATTTCTCAACAAATTCCACTTCCGATTCATTAATGTCATACTTGGACATAGCAGAAGACAAATTATCTGACCTTTCTGCAAAAAGAGAGCACAATGTGTCATAGAAATAGATTTGAGAAAATGATAATCCTAGAGACAATGAAGTAATCTAAAAAGCAGACACATGCTGGTCAGTCTCGCGAACATCCCTTTGATTCATTTCATCTTAAGTGGATAGAATAGACGGAGGAAGACAATCTAAGGACCTTCTAAATTTTCTTTGATAGAACGAGTCATGCGAAAGGGAAGTACATTTGTTTGCTGGGACGGAGGAAGAGTGATACAGACAAGTTTACTCCAAATTCCCAAAGAAAAAATTAGGTGAAGTGCAACTGTTAATCCTACAGTGTCTGACAAAACATTAATGGTATATAGCACATACTGAATCCCTATTTTCAGGAGCATGATTGAGCATCTGCCCTCCTGCAGAACACATGACTGTGCACTGCAGAGGTATTATCAGTGTGTGGCCTTACTGAGAGGAACCAACTTTTGATAGCTGATTTAACTCCTACACTTGTGCTTGTCTTAGTTCATTCAGATGCTTTATCCAATATAGCGAAACATACGCTCAGCTGTGACTCATTATTACAATCCACTGTATATTTTCTACTATAATAACATGATTTTGGGTAATTAGTTATAACATCTAATGATTTAGCACTTGGTATATAGTTTTTAAGTAGTGCACAGCATTCAGTGTTACACGGAAAAATGGGAACAGAGAGAGAGGGAGAAATCTTTCTTCGTTTTCATTAATAACTGGAATGTGTCAATACCTTCATGAGACCCATTGATCTTCGCAGTAGCTAACTCATTGTTCCGAACATTAGTGCTAATTTCAGTTGTTGTATTACAAGCCAACTCCTTTGTACATGTATCTGTTGCCAATGTAGAAGTTAAAGAGAGCAAATAAAAAGTGAAGAAAACAGCCAGACAATGTACTACAAGAGTCTGGTGAAAAAGCCACCAACTGAGATAGAACTGGAACCTGCTGGCTTCTTCCCAACGGATTCAACTGACGTCTTGACAGAAGCCGAAGAATTAGTTGAAGTACCAGCTGCTGGCACATTAGTTTCTATAGTGTGGTCACAAATTTTACTTGCCGTTTCTCCATAGTCAGATCCTTTAACCGAGGCCAGAGCTGAAGTCAGAGTTACATGGTCAGATGCCATTTCAAAACCACCTCTAACCTCAGCACTTGAAGATAATTTTATTGCATCCCCTGATGCAAGATAGATAGCATCAGATTTCTTAGTTGGATAGCTGTCTCTAACAATTTCTTTGATTCCACCATTTTGACGTTTATAGACTCCTCCGCTTTTGTTTTTCCCTGAGATCTCAGGAAAAATAATATTAGCAGATCTGTCGGACAAAGGATATTTAAATAGTAAATGATGAATAATCAGCATTTGTTTTGTACCCTTGATCACTTGAGTGTCATCATTTAATTTGTTACTGAATCCTCTAGTGCTTCTCTTAAGGTTTGCTTTCAGCTTCTTGTCAATTTCATAGTGAGCATAAGGGTTCAGAGACAAGTCAGCAGCTGCGACTTTCACAGGATCAATGTTATATTGAGGTTGAACATCTTGCAGCACCTCTGAATAGAATCTCTTGACATTCGTACCAACAGTGTTCACCTGATTTTCGACATATTTAACAGTGTCCTGTAATTTATCACAGTCTCAGTTATGCTGATTATAACCCATTTGGTCAAAACTTAGCAGGGTCAATAGCAGATAGTACAATTTCAGTATCCTTTAATATATCCAGCGACGTTATTGATCAAAATTGACAGACAACAGCCAAAATAGCAACATGCAGGATCCAGAATTTCAGCTATAAGCAAATTAACTCAAGGAAGTACCAGGAAACAAGTAATATCGAACATATGTAATAATTAAATAGGGAATAGAAAACTGAAAGAGTGTAGTTCACCTGGTACATAGCCTCTTCCATCTCCAAACACATAGTTTCGAACTTTTGGTATATGTTTCCAACCCATGATATAGCTTTCAAGTCCATTGCAGAACAGGTTGTCAACTTTCCAGGGATTCTATCAAGTTAGTTCGGCAAGGTTCTATAGCTTCCCAACTGCAGAAATTTCAGACAAGTTGTTGCACTATTACAATGGACTTTCTTACGAGTTCCACAAAATTATAAAATTCTCTTGAGCTAAGTCAGGCACCAATTTCAACCTGTTTCAAGAACAATGAATTTGTTAATCAATGATGACTAATTTAAGCTGACTCAATTGCCCTCTTTCTTAACGAGACACCAAATGTTATTACCAAAACAAATAATGAAATGTAGTACTCCTATTTAATATGGTAAGCCTCCTAGTTATTAGGAGGAAACAAGAATTAAGACAATAAAGAAGCTTTCTAACAGATATATTTATTTTAGTATCAAACTTACTTGCTAATGACTTCACACTAAAAGCATGACAATCCCTCACAATTTTTCTCTTAAAGACAGAGATTTCTATTAGCACTTCCTTCCAAGGAAAATCACACCCTTTCTCTCCGCTAATCTTTCTCAACATGTTAAGAATGCAACATTAGGATTAGGTAAGAACAGTAATAAGACCAGAATCTATCTCCTATAATTGATTGTTTGGCCACTCAAAATTAAAGTATCAATGAGCCACCCCATCTAAATCACCAGGAAGAACAAAATCAAATTCCCAACTGTAAACAAGAATACAACTGAACATCAATCTCCACCGTAAAGTTCACGTTTTCCATACACTCATAGGATCAAATTTTCAATATTAGCAAAAATTACATACATCATGCATTTGAATCACCAGAGAAGTAGAAATTATTCTAATAAAAAAATTCAACTATATCAGAAAATTAAAATAGCATAAGCCCCTTCATTCATTATTTTTCTTTTCATCTGGTGATAGAGACATGTTGAAAACATTAGCTGGAGTAGGAAGATCGACAAATTAACAAATCGACTCACATTGAAACATCTAAGATAGAAGGTATACAATAGGTCCTAAAGGTCTAACCATCTAATAGCTATCTCATAAGCTCATCTGTTAAGCATTACCCATATTCCGACATTCAAAAACTTACTGCAGTTTCACAGATCCAACAGCAAACCAAACTCCTCATAGAAACAGAGAAGGGAACAGTATAATGTTACAGCCAATTGCACCAAAGGGGTTACTTAGCAGATTGGCTTCTCAATGCCTTCAGTATATAAAACTCAGAACTGCTCTAAAGATTTCTTTTTTGTTGCCTTAAGAAAAATACTCTTAACATACTAGTATGGGTAAAATTTATGGAACATGTTTTTCATATAATAAAATGAACCTTTTTGGCAATAGAATATCTGCAGAACTCAAGATTCCAAAGCCATTTTGGTCATCCAAAGTCAAGAGGGTTTAAGAGCTTCCTTATTAGCCAAACTAGGCTAATACCAAGTTTCCAAGAAAAGCATTCCAAACACCTAAGAAAACAATCACACACAAAGGAAAAGAAAGCAAGCTACTTTACCTAAACCCCACAATTTCAATATCCAAAACAGCTGCATCCGTCCATTTATAAGATAAGCATAAGCAAAAAAAAATCACAGCAATCCTCAGCATAGACAAAAAGAAACTATTTTTTCACACAATTTCTTCAGGAAAAAAATCATCTTTACCATGATCAAGAAGCACAGCCCAGAAAGGAGAAAGCTTTACTAATTAAAAACAGAAATGCAATAAAGAGGGGGTCTTTATCAACAAAAAAAAATGGAAAGACAAAAAGGGGGTTGTGGTAAACAAAGAAAAATGACTAGTAGAGTTGAAGTAGAGGAACTTACGTAGTAGCAAGAAGCAGAAAGGGCAAGCCACCAACAATTATTTCAGCGGAATACAAAAAGAATCAAGCTTTTACAAGAAAGGGATTCTGAACAAAAAGTAGAAAATACGAAGTGGGACAGAGAAACGGAGTGGGTAAGATAGTTTTCTTGAATAGGAAAATTCTGAAACGTACAGAGAGAGAGATGAGAGAGAGAGAGAGAGATGAGAGTTGAGACGGAGTTCACCTAGCTTTCTTCTACATGGATTCTTGACACGTGTGCAAGAAATGAAAATGAATGACACTTCTATATCTAAAAATAATTTATTCATAAAAAAAATTAATGAATTTTTTTTTATAGTTATGCAACTATTATAACAGGTTTTTTAGCCACAAATTGTAAAAGTTTCATATACATACAAATGTTAATGTATATATAGAACGACTAATGTGAAATGTTAATTTTTCTTTCATTATATCGTATAAATAAAAATGGAAGGTCTATTATATATCTCTTGATTAATATATAATATAATAGTATTTTTGTAAAAAAATGTTGAAGTAAATTTGACAGAAAATATCTCATCATTTTCAAAACTCAAGTAGTTTAAAAAACTGAAAAGATTGACTATCAAACATTTCGAAACGCTCTATAAAATATAAATAGTGGAAGGAGAATTTTTTTCCTGAATTTGTATTGATTTAATAAAGAAACAAGAAAGCAAAAGGGTCATCCTGCTGGTTAATCCAATACAAATCGATTTCTTTCACTCTACAAAGTTCTTTTGAAGCATTTCTTGCAAAACAGAAAATTTATTAACATAATATTTGTATTAATACCCACTTTTTTTTTTGGGGGTGGGGGGGGGGGGGGGCATCACCCTTATCAACATCAACTATGATGGGTTGATAACTATTCTAAGGATAAGAACACAAGCATTGAAGCATGAATCTTGAAATTGAGGGAAAAATAATTTTCTTTTCCTTGAAAATGATATCAAACATATTGTCTTCCTAAATTATATATTCATTAAAAACTATTTATTCTTTCTCTTGAATAAAGGAACATTTGAAATTGGTGAACAAGAATGCGTCTTAGAAGCGCACTTGCAAATCAACTACTAATATAGAAGATCCACTTGCTCAAAAGTCAACTGGAGCCCAAAAGGAAATATTTTTATAACGAGTGTTTTAACATTTAATAAGGAAAAGAATGTCTTGATAAGATGAATTTAAATAAATAGTAGTACTACAACTTAGTAGTTATAGTAGATAATCCTAAGATTCTTTGTATAGATTAAGTTTCACCTCGATCGTTGGTGAAACTAAACACAAAATAATTCCAATACAACAACGTGAGTCCTTTCACAAAATAAAAATAGAGTTCATAAATCACTAAAGAGCATGGTGTAATGATAAAAGATTCTTCACCTTTAACCAAAGCCCTATTCTTCGAATAGGGTTCTTTGATAATAGGGAGTATTAAAACCCTTCACGGTTGGCTTTTCACGGCGCAAATTCGGGAGAAATTCAAAAATAACCAGATTTATAAGTGATAATTAAAAAATAGTCACAGTTTCAAGAGTAATCGAAATTTAACCATTTTTCATGTAAAAATAAATCTGAACGAAAACACTGTTCAAAATCCGAAAAATATTCCAACATAATATATTGGAGTTCCAGTATAATATACCGGTCCAGTATAATATGCTGGAAGTTCATACATAGGTGCTCCAATTTCCAGTATATTATGCTGGAACTTTCCGCGTGTTGGAGTTCCAGCATAATATGCTGGAAGTTCATACACAGGTGCACCAATTTTCATTATATTATGTTGAACCGGTCCGTATTGCAGCAAAATAGTGACTATTTTTCAATAACTTTGCAAACGGTTGCTATTTTTAAATTATCAGTCCGAAAACTGGCTAGCTCGTGCTATTTTTACCACAAATTCGGATTAATCAGTCCAATAGATTCCGAACATCAGATGAGAAAAAAAAAGCTCTTTAAGTACAATCAATTGATTTTAGCAGAGAACTTGTTTCTCCCACCAGATAAAAGTTGCTTCAAAGAAAATGAAAGGCTCTTTAGGCAAAAAGGTGTATAGGAAAGACAATAAAGATATGGAGTGAAAACTATAATACACATCATATGTACCAAGGCATTCAACAACAGTATCTAGTATGAACTTTTAACTTTAGTATTCCAATTGTACTTGAGTTTCCAACAAAATATTCATCCAGCTGCTTGAAAATCCCCAAAGTCATCATCTTCAACATCTTGTGGACCTTGATCTTTAACTGATTCTGGTTTATTTGGCTGCTCTTTTGCTGACGTGGAGTCCTCAGTTTCAGCAGATTGCTCAAGACTAAATTTGGATGGTGATACCAGGGGAGATTTTGCAGCAGTATCGACAGGTGAAAGCGGTGCTGGAGGTGGTGGCGGCGGCTTGATTAATATCGCCGAATCCTTCCGGTTGGCCTTTTCCTCCAATGATAGATTATTTAGACCCTGCTCAAAGAACTTGGATCTTATGGTGCTGCCACCAGTTTTCTGTCGCCAAAAACAGACGAGGTTACAGGATAACAAGAGTAACATAATTGCTGGTAAATCTATTAAACAAGAAATAATACTAACATTCTTTATCTGAAGTTTCAGGGTTTCCCCCTCTTTCAAACTGTAGTCAACTGATGAGGATTTTTGGTATTGCTGCTCCATTTCTTCTGCAGTTTTCTTCTTATTCAGGTATCTGGTTAGCATATTTTGAATCGAATCAATAAAGACCATCAATTAAACACACAACAAATAAGAAGCACCTCATTTAAGTTAACCACTTCCTACCCATACTAAATAAAAAGGACAATGGAAAGAGAGGTAAAAGGTGAACGTGCATAGTGAAGACGGGAAAGCAACATACTTCATATGGTCGTGAAGAGCAGCTTGGAAGTCATAGGCTTCAGGTCTTTCTCGAAATCCAATGCCAATAAAAGCATGCCTGAGGCGACCACCTGTACAAGTACAGTATTACACTCTAAAAGTACGAAGTACAGGATTAGAAGCTAAAGTATAAGAAGAATGTTGGTTTTTGGTTAGCTTGTCTTGAATAACGCCGGAAGTAGGGGGGTAAGCATCATGGATCACGGTTGATAGCATGGTTGAAAACCTACGCATGCAGTTCCAAATAGCAATATACATAAGCATTTTCTAACATGTAAAGTTTGTGATGACCTAATAGCATCGCCGCAGTAATGACTATGAAACAGGTTATAGTACATAAACAGATGCTATGTTCGGAAACCCAGAAAAACAGAGAATCTCGTACTATTAACCTTGACTGCTCCTAGGTTACACTTGAGACATGTCTAACCTCGACTCCTCGAGTTGAACTGGAATCCCATAACCTGATAAGCATATAAGGTGACACAAAAGAATCAACTGTTTTGGGACCTGTAAAGATCTTGTGTCGGTAATCTGGTAAGCTAATAACAGAATATCAACTACACACCTACGCAAAAATCTGACCTGGATTCTTGTAAGATCTTTTACATCCCCCTCCCCCCCATTGCCCCAGGGAGCTATAATTTGGGTTTATTCAACCTCTAATGCCGGGTAACAGCAAATTTGTTCCATGTACATGAGTGTGTGCATGTCTGCGTGTGACTGTATACAATGCATACATACATATTCATCTCTACATCAACTAAAGGAAACTCGAGGTAGAATGATATAACAGATTTCCTGTTCTATATAACAAATTAAATTACAAACTAACGTAGAACTGAAAGAATATGAGAGCATCGTAGATACCAATATTCTCTTCAATCCGAAGAACAAAGTATCTGCAAGAGAAGAAAATAAACAGTGAGTACCGGAGCAGCTACTGTTAATTTGAATTTGTAAACTAATAACACCGTTAGAAACAGCTAGAATCTGGCAGAGAAGTCTAAGAAGTCATTAGACTGCTTCTAAAGCAGGAAAACAGAATCAAAAGGGGGTGAATCATATTGAGCAGAAGCTATATATACCTGCTACTATCGATTACAGGCTCCACCGGATGTGGTTCCCCATCTCTGAGAAATGCCCGAGCATACAATTCACCTGCATTCAATGTACATACAAGAAAGGAGATTACAAGTCAATAAAAGAACATTTTAATTATCCCAACTTCTACAATAGCAATTAATAGGAGAATAAACTGAAACATTGTGGGGCTACAAAGATTGTAAATAAATTGTTAGCACTGCATAAAATAATTCCTCCTAGAGTAGCTTTTAATACGAATAAGAGAAACTCTTTTGTAGCCACTTTGTACATTCATGTACACTATGGATAGAGGAATTCATAGAGTTTAACAAAGTAAAATAAGAGATTGAGAATTTTTCGCTGAGTGTTTAATTGGAGATTTTCCAAAAAGCTAATCCGCAAGTAAACTGACCTGTTTCCTTGTCTTCCAGTTTGATGATGCACTCTTCTCCTTTGCTTAAAACCTTTAACGTACCCTCCCATGCCCATTTATTCACATTCCATTCATCAGCCCTACAAAGAGCTTAAAGTCAATGAATATTTTGGCCCGTAATGTCAAACAGCTATTAAAGAAGGTGGTCATTTTCTATCTCAACCAAGATCTATATGAAGTGCACATGCAGCTCAACATAAATAGGAAGCAAATCACTATAGTGCCAACAAAATCAAAGTAGGAATTCCATCAAGAGCACAAGAAGAAAGTTATAATATCAGACATACATATAGCTCTTTTTCGCTGTTGCTTCAGATCCATAAACTCGCACCCCTACCAAACAGAACAACCAAGAATTTTGCAGGACTTTAAAGAAGATAAACAAACAAAGATGATCATAACATCCTTAATGTGTAGCATGCAACTATCAAATGGTTATCATATCTTGTGCTTGGAAGACGTTAAAGCAACAGCACAAACATTGCTCACACATGCTTGACCCTGTATATGTTTCTTTCTGTTTAACCACCACACAAGCAAGGTTCACATGTATCTTAGAGATGACTTTTCTTCAATTGAATATAGGGTTCGATATTGAAGGTGTCATGAAAATTGGAATGTAAGAAAGAAACAGGGAAGAGCTACATCAAACAGTTACCACGTAGAGTTAGGGAAAAGCTACACCAAGATTCTCTATATGACAGTATATCTTTTTTTATCAGTTACTATATGATATTTATCCTGATGTAACTAACACTTCGTCATATAGAATTTCGCTTATCATGGTCTCGTTGACTTCACCTTCTATTTATGCAGTTATTTATCTATTTATATTTTTCATTTTGTTGACTTTCCTTTTTATTATTCGTTCAATGGCTTTTACATAATTATTTATAAGAATCTCCTAAAATTTGGAGGAATGAATCAGAGAAATGTATACTCAAATAATTAGGAAGAAATATCATCAGGAATAGACCAACATTAAAAGATATTGAATTAACAAAGTTTTCTTATCGATGAATGAAACATTAAGTGCATGAAACAAGAATTTTCGATGAAATGCATTGGTTGTACCTGTATGAAGCTGCACTTTTCCTTGGAGGGATCTGCATATTGGCAAACACACAAATGTCAGTTTGAGTGGTACTTCCTTTTTTTCTATCAATGCCAGGACTGCAGCTAATGTGAACATTTTTCACCAACCAAAGGAAAAGCAATGGACAAACAAAATGGACTCTCCAAGGGTCAAGATTTATCCAATAGATGTGGCGAGCTCAATAATTAGCATAAGCTGTGATGGTTGAGACTTGAGAAGGACTACAATGTAAACAGATTCCATTCTTATCCTTGGAATGAAAACTATAAAGTCAATAGAAAAGGATAAAAATGATAGATGAGGATTATCAGCCAGATCAAGGATAAGTTTACAATGCAAATACACAAACTTCAGTTATTAGGGGCAAATTTTGAGACTCAAGCTCCTCCAACTCCTACCGTAAGACCCACTTTAAAAGACAGAAACTATCAGAAGAGTTATATGTAAAGTGTTATGCCAGAGAAAGATCAAAGGAATAGGGCTTCACTGGTCATAAAACACTCCACATATCACATTCCAAAAGTGAAGTTAGATGTTTAGGAACCACTTTGAGGACTTCCCTATTTAGTCAATCCAGATGGTGGAATGAGACTCATTAACTTGTCACTTTTCTCTAGCTACCTTTTCTCCAAATTTTCAACATTAAACTAAGCATATATTGAAAAATTACCTTGAGCGCTATGATGCTACTATGGCTCATAGGATGAGAAGACCAACTTTTTCCAGGACAAGAAAACCAATCTAATTATTTACTACTTGGAGGTATGCAACACGCAAAAGACCACTCTTTAATTTTCTTTTTTATCTTCAAAATTGTTCGAAACAAATGATCAAGACACTAGAAAAAGGTAAGAAGTTAACGTCGGAGATAAACAAGACAGATGAAAAGGCGACTACGGCACAAGCAATGCCACCACTAAAAGTCCTGTGTGTTCATCAAGATCACCCTAAACTCATGGGCCAATATTTGACTTCCATATAACTGCCTAAATAGGAACTATCAACCTTAGCTCAAACGATCCCCATTAGGTTTCTAAAAGACTAATTGTCTTTCGAAAAAAAATCAGCCCTTTTTCACCAACCCAACATACAAACTAGCTCTCAGGAAACATCATATATTGAATGGTGAATGAAAATTGAACCAGAAGTCCCACTACAACACCAAAGCAGTACAATTATCCTAAGCGAAGAATGATCTTAGCAGAGCGCTACAATGGGGTAGAGAGGCTATTTCCGATAGACCCCAGAGCGTTAGAAACTATAAAAACGGCAGCTTGATGAAGTTGCAAAAGCTAATAAACACAAGAACCCATTTAATGCCACACAAGTAAAAGGTATGAAGTCAATGTTAAAGATAAAGAAGACGGGATGAATACGCCACTAGAGCACAAGCAATGCCACCACTACAAGTCCACTGTAGGCATCAGTATCACCCCAACTCACGAGCAAATATTTGACTTCCCATTAACTGCCTAAATAGGGACGTCATCTTTATCCAAAAAAATCATTCTTCTTTCAGTAATCCAATAATCAAATAAGCTGTCCAAGAACATCATAATCTAATGGTGTATAAAAGAATTGCCACAACTTTTCAATCAAAAGAAAAGACACATTACAATAGAAGAATTACCTTACCACTGAGCCAGAAGTAAAAGAAAGGCATCTTAAAAGCTACAAAAATTGCAAAATCTAATACACATCACAAGAACCATTTAAAGGTAGTAATAGATTTCTCAGATAAAACAGTGAAAGACTCAATCAATTAATCAATCAACCTGGCCTCAAAACCAAAACTAGCTGGTTCAGCTATACAAATCCTCTATATCCATTCCACTCTATTCAAACTCATTTGATCTCAATACTGACAAATAATGCGTCTTTTTTAAGGTAAATAGTTAAAGATTACATATGTTGAGCATAGTCTAATACCCATAATTGATCCAAGTCCAACTCAAATGGGTATTAGTAAATTGGAATAACAAAGAATCACGAAGCTAAATTTCCACAACCCCATGACGACATTTACAAGAAACAGTAAAAAAATAAAAGAAAAAGGGAGAGAAAAAATAAATTACCAAGTAAACATAACATTCAGGAACTTGAAAGAGAAGAACTTCAATGGGTTCTTCTATTTCTGGGCTCAGAGATTCTTCTGTTATTTTCTTTTCTTTCTCCATTGATCTAATCTAATCTGTTACACAGTTGATGCACAAAATCTTAATTCCAATTCCATTCAATTGAAAGTGCAAGATCAGAGTAAAAGAGGAAACTCACCAGTATTAGAGTTTTTTATGAAACTTAAGGGGCTCGTTTGGGATTTTTGATTAATTATCGCGTTTCTTTTCAAAGCTTTTGTTTCTAAGAAGACAAACAAATGTCCTAAGTAGTATTTTATTTTCCTTTTCTTCTTTTATTCACTTTGTTAAGTGTCAAATTAATTTTTTTTAAAACATTTTTGTAGTTGTTGGTGATGTGATAACGTGGGTAGAGTAGTTTTTAAAGGTATAAACAGATATTCTATTATCACATGACTAATAAAAATGTTATAGAAAACTACTGAATTGATTAGAAATAATAACATTACAAATTAAAGTGATCTTTGTGGACCTTTATAGAGAATAAAGTAGAGTGAATGAAGAATATAAGAGTTAAACTGATAGTGAAATATAATTTAAATTTTATAAAAAAGGGATCCTATTAATTTATTCGTACCTAGGATAATAATTTTATGAACTTGACTTGATGTTACTTCACAATTGAGATATAAATTGTCTTTTATCTCCGAGCTTAACTTAGATATAATTCCCTTCTTTTGCTTATTTTTTTTTTGGTATGAAATAGTATTAATACGAGGCGATTGTAGCAGTTTGGAATCAGATTGGGTAACTCTAAAGGTGCTCACAAGGAGAGTGAAGCAAAGTTCCTCCTCAGAAGGAAAGAGGCACGAGCGGAACGACTTCGATATCGGTAAGCATTCTCCCACCGAACTCCGTAAAAAATTAAAAAATTAACGACGGAACGAAGAACGAAACTTTATGACAACAACACAACCAAAATTTATTTTACGGGACTTTCTCCTTTGCAATGGCGAGCCCAAAATACTCATCAAGCATTAGTTGCATTAGTTCGCTCTAAAAAAAAAAAGGGAGGTCGAGACGCACCTTCTCTTCTAGTATGATTATCTTGATATAAGAAGAATCAAAGGCTTTCGACTCCACAACTCCGTTGGTTGATCAGGAGTGCCAAACGGCTATATTTCATTCTCATTAACCATGTGCATTTCTTTCAACTTTTTAAAAAGCCATACTTTAAATAAAAAAAAAAGGTATCAACAATATCTACCGTATCAACGTAATTTAATCGATGTAACAAGATGTATCTCTTATTTTTTTAAGTAATTAGCTTTACTTATTATTAACATGTAGTACTTGTAATAAGTTATTGCTTACACAATGATCTAAAATATCCTAGACCTAAGATTTGCCTTTTCCTCTATTCGTTCCTTCTAATTTATGAAACTATTACTTCGTAACTCGTGTATCCATTCCTTTTTGTTTGTCGTAGAAATAAAGAAATTAGAAGTAGGAATGGTATAAGATATCCAGAAAGAGAATATTCTTTCACCAACTAAACTAGGTAGTTGTATCTTCCTCATAGACTTGGTAAATGTTAGATGAAAGCAAAAAACAAATAAAAAAGAAGTTAGACTCAGCTAATTAGATTGTACGATTGCTGGAAATACTTCAATAAAGAAGAGTCTTGATAAACTGGGGGGGGGGGGGGTAATTGTGAAAAATTATTTAGTTTAATGAAAACTCGTGTTATGTATTTTTTTATTATTATTATTTTTTTAAAAATAAATTATTTAATTTAATGTAAAATGAAGTATTTCTCAAACTTCAACCCGTTTACTAAAGGGGTGAATGTTGGACTTCATCTAACCCATCCACAATCATCGTGTAGAGTACGTACCATCATTCTATGCCATATTAATATTATATCCATATATATCAATGTATTTCTATAAATTAGAAAGATTATTACTTCAGCTTAACAATAAATTTGCCTAACAAATCAGAGGCGGAGTTAGGAATTGAAGTTTATGGGTTTATAATTATAGTCTGTTTAAGTTATTCGATTCTATATTAATAATTTATATATATTTGTCACACCCCTTTTATGCCCCCGAAAACGATAATGGTATTGTTATGGATGGTGGGTTAAAGAGTTTTTCCAAATAAAGTGACAAATTTGATTAGGGATTATTTTATTTATAGAGTCGTCACTTGGAATTGAGTTTTGGGTGTTCCAAGTCACCTTTTATTTGAATCCCTAGTCAAAGGAAGGTTTGACTCTATTATTATTGGTCTGCGAAAACAAAGTCCAGATAAGGAATTCTGTTGACTGGGGAGAAGGTGTAAGGCATTCCCCGAATCCCGTGGTTCTAGCACGGTTACTTTTATTGACTAAAACTTGGCTTGAATTAATTTTGGACAAACTGTGATTTATTGGTTTCCATATTTTTCTTTATCCGCTTTTATTGCTTGATTATTCGTAATTAAGGAATTATCTTGAAACGAGTCACGCGTACGTGTACCCGTTTTGTTTGGCGCATTAAAAATCATGCCACGCATGTGTGTACACAATTGATAACACTTTTATTATTATTAAAATTGTTCTGTCAAAGTTGCGTGAACGAATACCTTGCCTTTAACTTTGGAAATCGTAATTATGTCACGTGAATGTATACATAATCACGATAATTAATTTATTACTGTACGCCTAAAGCATACTAGAGATATTTATGAGTTATTTTCCTAAACTAGTTTGAGATTAAGGCCCAGGGTTTATGGGGATCATTGTGGAAGAGGTAAGATTTGACTATTATAATTATGAAATAAATGGAGACAAAAAGGCTAAATCTTCTTAAATCCTATCAGCCCCAAACTACTCCAAACATAATCAAACATCTCTAAAAATCCAACTAGCTAATCAAATCCCATTTATGGCATACTATATGAACTAAAACAAATATTAACTAAGCAACCTTTTAATTTCCACCAAGCAAACCTATGGCCCATCTTGATACACCATAAATCACAAGGCACAATACCAACTCAACTACTGTCTCCTTCGAATGTTCCCCATTTTACATGTATATAAATTAAACCAAAATTATATGCTTACAGAATAAGAAAAAGAAAAAGAAGAAAACAAACAAAACAACCACAACCTATTTGATTAGAGCTTATTAGAAAGCCCTTTATTCATTCATTTTTTTTTTCCAGTGGTTATTTTACCTATAAAAGAAATTTAATAGTGCGATGAAATATGCAAATCAGTAACTTCCACCCATCAAGTAAACACATGAATATAAATCTTAACTCATACAAATTTCAGTGATGTTCTTAAACAAACGTAGGCAACAAAGAAATTTAGTAAGCTATCAAAGACATTTAAACAAAATAAAGCACTAAAAGATTAAACAAGAACATGATATTAAACCAAAAGTGAATCAAAGAAGAAAGTGACCTCTGTTGAGCAGAGCTTTTCACTGTATTAATAAAGAGCCTCGAGTGTTGGGTTACAAGGAAGAAAACTAACCAAACTTGACAGTGGACTAGAGCATCAAACGAAACGGAACGACGAACTTGCCTCCCTCGACTGAAACTCGCGTGTTTTAAATGGGTAATTGTTGCTGCGTTTTGGCAGCAATTTCAGCCATGTTTTGGCTTGATTTTCATGGATGTTTCGTGGATTTTTACGGATGTTTTGGGGCTGGGATTCGGACTGGTTTTTATCTTTTTTGGCTATTTTCGCAGCTGATTATTTGCTGGAAAAAGGGCTGTTTTTCAGCTGCTTTTGGAGCTAAAGATGGAGGGAAAATCCATGAAGCTTTGATGGTTGATGAGGTATTTTTAATGGAGATTTTGGAGATGTTTTAATAGTGTTTATCAGAGATATTTCAGTTGTTCGTTATGGTATTTGAAGGCTGATATCTGGAGGAAAATGGATGGAGTGTTCGCCTGTCCAAAAATGGAGGTTCAAGGTTTTTCCCCGTTTTTGTGACCGCCTTTTTTTCTCCTCTAATAGAGGGAAGAAGATGGTATTTTTATGGGTGATCTTTTTTGCCCCCTCACGTGAAGAAAGAAAATGGAGATATGTGGGGGATTGTGTGTGGGGGACAAGCATGGGGGACAAAGCATGTGTGACAAGTATGAAGGACAAGCATGAGGGACAAAGGAAAGTGGAGTGGGGACACGCCTGGGAAGATGGGAGCAGAAAAGATGGAGTGGGAAGTGAAGTATTGGTGAGATGAGTGGGGAAAAACTCAAGAATGATCAAAAATTAGGTGCTCACAATATTTAATGAATTTCTTAAAACAAATACAAAGTTTAAACCAAATCTATTAAGTTCGACCGAACCTGTATCCCACGTACTTAGCTCTGCCCCTAATATAAACTAATTCTTCTCTGTTCATAGTCAAGCAAACGGACGCTGGCCGCCGCAATGATACATGAAGAAGTTATGAAATCATTTTCCAGGGATATTAAACTCAAAATATCTGTCACAAAGATGGATAACAAGCTAAGAACAGCTGCAGCTCCGAATTAATTGACTGTTGTATCTTAGGAGAATATAAGAATTAGTTCATGTACACAACATTAAACTAGTTTAATTACACTTATCTAGTATATTTTTAATAATCAGCATATTGTCAACTAGATGTGATGTCTATAGCAAGGAAAAGGTTGGCCGTTAAGTTGTAACATCCTATGTCAAAGGAGTTTGAAAACCCTATTTTTATATAGTGTTAAACTATGGGATGAACTAGTTTAAATAGTGTAATATTCACAATTAAGCAGTCATTTGCATGCAAGTTGGAAATATGAATGTAATTTGGGCGTTCGAGAAGTCAAAAAAAAAAAAATGGACTGGTATTGTAACTATAGATGTTTAATTAGAAAACAATAAGCTAATCAACATACAAGAAATGAGAAAAATATTGCATCTCATGTTACATATGATTATGATCAACTTGCTTAATTTAAAATTTATTCATTTAGGTGTAACGTTCAATCCTCATGACCCTCAACGCCTTAAGCAACTTGAGGATCTTAATATTTAAAAACTTAATATAATTGATTGTTGGATATGTGTTGTTTTCGACAACTTTGATAGTATAACTACAAAAAAATAAGGTTTTCAGTGAAGTCTTTCTATGTCAACTTCTTTAGACGCCACTAAAAGTAGTTCGTCATTTTGAATAGTGTTCCACCTATCTATGGCGAACCAACTTCAGGCAAATACATTAAATGGAAAGCTAAAGCAAAATCAATTAGCCTGAAGTAGGTCGCCATTTTGAATAGTGTTCCACCTGAAGCAGAATCAAGGCCTGAAGTTTGTCCCGATTTATAGCCTGTTTGGCCAAGCTTCTAAAATCAGCTTATTTTGAGACATATTTTTCTCAAAAGTACTTTTTAAAAAAGTATTTTTGGGGAGAAGTAGTTTGTGTTTGACTAATTAATTTGAAAAGCACTTTTGAGCAGTAATTAGTGTTTGGTCAAACTTTTAAAAACTACTTCTAAGTGTATTTTTCTCAAAAGTGCTTCTCAAAAAAATGCTTTTGGAGAGCAGCTACTTTTTTCTGTTTCTCAAAAATTGCTTCTGCTTTTCCTCAAAAACACTTTTTTCCTTCCAAAAGCTTGGCCAAACACCTTAATTTTTGGCCAAAAATGCTTTTGGCCAAAAAAATAATATTTAAAAGAAGCTTGGCCAAATAGTTGCACTTTTGGCCAAAAAAATAATATTTAAAAGAAGCTTGGCCAAACAGTCTATTATTAGAGTGCACCACTTCCATGATAATACTTGTTTATGATATAGACTGATTTTCGAGAATTTCGACAAAACAAAGGCTGATTTCAACAAAAATTGCTCAAATAATAAGTAGCAGGAGTTATGCTTTCTATTTATCTAATTTGAGGAAGAGAAAAAAGCAAAAATTTTATGTTATACTTCTATTTCAAATAAATGTAATTTTCTTTTCGCCTTTTCAAACTTATGTTTATCCTTCATTTTTGTACAAACCGATCGAAATAGAGCTTATAAAATCTTTCAAACTTTAAATACTCAATCGTATAAGACCGCCTTTTGATTTTCTCTATACAACTTTTGTTGTACTTTATTCTAATCCAAAAAAGTTTACACATGATCTCTCACACTTCTTTTAAAAAAATATAACTAATTCATCACATTTTATTTGGAATTTAGATACTTCCTAACAGTTCAACAGGTAAAAAAGATTCACAATCACATGATATGTGCATCATAATCCAACTCATCCAACAGTTACAATGTACACAAAAAACCAAATCTAAAAAAGAACTAGTCACACTATTGTGTCAATGTAGCTACATAATACATGTTTGCTTGGTAAAATAGTACGTAACCGCAAAGTAGAAATTTTCATTTTAAGTGTCAGTGCTGACTTTAGCATATCAAATAAATGAGGATTTTAATGGTAGTACTCTTACCTTATCCTATATCATTGGTAACACCAACTCCTCTATTTAAGGACTATTCATTTAAGTATAACTTCTATCCATTTTTGTCAGTCCTGAAATTGCCAAATTCTTAAGTACTCACAATAATAGTGAACCCGACAAAATAATTAACCAAACTCCATGACTACTTAGCCAACTTCATGACTTGCATTTCCATGCCCAACACAATTCATGTGCCCTCTTGTGATATAAAACTGTATATAATATCCAGCTTATATTATACTAATCCCATAATCCAAGAATAGGTCTTAAGTCTCATACTCAGTACATGCATGCAAATACTTCGACATTAGTTTACTGGCAAACAAGTACTATATAAAAGAGCCCATTTTTGTTGAGTTAGTTCATCTACCTTCTTTACTTTCACTTTCCAAAGCTATTTTTCTATCTCCCCCCCCCCCCCCCCCCACATGGATTTACCTGTGAAGACATCAAATTCTGATAGATACAAAATTGAGGCCAGAAATCTTTCCTACAAACTACCTCCAAAATATAATGAGTTAAAATGGTTAGTCAAAAAGTTGGCTACCAACAACAAGACTAGTAATTACATTCTAAGGAATGTGAGTTGTGAAGCCAAACCAGGGGAAATTACAGCAGTTGCTGGTCCAAGTGGAGCAGGAAAAACAACATTGTTGGATATTCTAGCAGGAAATGTCGGTCCCTCAAGATTTTCAGGTCATGTTCTTGTCAATGACCAGCCTATGAAGCCTGCAAATTTCAGGAGAATATCTGGCTATGTTACACAAGATGAATCTCTTTTCCCTCTTCTCACAGTTGAAGAAACTTTGATGTATAGTGCACGATTCAGGCTTCGTGAGGGGGACGATAAGGCCAAAGATAGAGTAACAAAGCTGTTGAATGAGCTTGGTTTAGACCATGTTGGTAGTATGAAAGTTGGGAGTGAATCAAGCAGGACAATTTCGGGTGGTGAGAAGCGTAGAGTGGCAATTGGAGTTGAATTAGTCCATGATCCTGCTGTTATTCTACTCGACGAACCAACTTCAGGTCTTGATTCTGCTTCAGCTTTTCATTTAATGTATTTGCTAAAAACCATGGCCAAGAATCAAGGTAAGACAATTATATTAACTATCCATCAGCCTGGTTTTCGAATTCTTGAACTGTTTGATAAAGCTGTGTTGCTATCAAATGGATTTGTCCTTCACAATGGATCTTTGCATTTATTGGAAGAGAAGCTCAAATCCACTGGCCATTTCATTCCTCACCATGTCAATGTTCTTGAATTTGCAATTGATATTACAGAAAGCTTAGCAGAAAGCCTGCATTATGGAGAAAGTGACATTGAAAAATGTGAAACAGAAACAGAAAGTGATAATATGCCTAACAAAAATGCTGAAGAAAAGCAAGTTCTTTACTCTAATTCTCCACTGAAGGAAGTACTAATTCTGAGTCAGAGATTCTGTAGGAATATTTTCAGAACCAAACAACTTTTCTTGGCTAAGGTAATCCAAGCATTACTTGTGGGGCTAATTTTGGGATCAATATTTTTTAATGCTTATAGCAACACAAAGAATTTGGAGCTGCAATCTCAAGTTGGATTCTTTGCTTTTAGTCTCACATTCTTGTTATCATCCAATACAGAAGCTCTACCAATTTTCTTAGAAGAGAGGAGAATTCTAATGAGGGAAACATCTAGAGGAGCCTACAGAATTTACACCTACAATATAGCAAACACTATAGTTTTCCTCCCTTTCCTTCTAATAGTTGCTCTTCTCTATGCTATACCAGTTTACTGGCTAGTCGGATTAAGGTACGAATTCAGTGCATTCGCCTACTATACTCTCGTGTCATGGATGATTTTCGCAATGGGGAATTCATTTGTGGCAGCATGTTCAGCGCTAGTGCCAAATTTCCTCCTTGGAATGTCATTTATCGGTTGCCTAATAGGTGCATTTTTCCTGTTCTCGGGGTACTTTATATCGAAGGAATCAATACCCATTTTCTGGCTATTTGTGCACTATCTGAGTCTGTTTAAGTATCCATTTGAGTGTTTCTTGATCAATGAGTATGGAGGAGAGAATGGGAAACTGAAGTGTATACAGAAAGTTGATGGAGTTTGCCTAATGTATGGTGAACAGTTATTGGCGCGACGTGGTTTAGAGGAGTCACAGAAGTGGATTAACATAGGTATTATGTTAAGTTTCATCTTTGGTTACAGGTTTTTGTGTTTTCTGATTCTCTGGTATAGATCTATTAGAAACAAATGTTGAAAGAATGACTAACAAAATTTCCTTTCATATATGAATATCTCAGTACATTAGTTTGTTTTTTTTAGACTTTTCCATATTCTTGCAACATATTTCAGTCTTCTTTCTCATGCAAAACAGTCCAAAATGCTAATTCCAAATGAAACCATCCCACTTCAAATTCAAGAAGAGTTGTTAATTTTCAACTCCAACTTGCTTATCAGCCGCAAAAAGAGAGCACAAAAACTCATCATTTGTGTTATTAAATGGAAAGAAAAATGACAATGTCTTTGCTATGACAATGAACTAGGTAAAGATACAATAGATGACTCAACTTGTATAGTAATAGTAGCCATAAAAAGTAATTTAATTATACTCCATTGGCAGCAGATGCTATTTTGTATTGTTTTATAGAGAAGATTAACTTTTTTTCAATGTATTTGTTATGGGAGAGGAACACTTCACTTTTCGGTACTTTATTGCAGCGAAAGACTTGACAAAGTCTTCAAAAGCTAATTAGTTTCAGCCTAACCTGTTGACATCTCTAACATTATTGGGTGACACTCTAAGAAGCAATGTACTTGGTCCAATAATTCTTGTTAAGAAGAGGAAAAAAGAACAATTTTACTAAATTATAGTGGATGATCTTCTCATACTTTAGGAAAAAAATTTACACCCAACTTGCTCTTGTCAACAACCCTTTGGATTCACAAATCTCAATTTGAGTTTGCATTGGGTAAAAAGAGAACCAAGAAGCCAACCTTAAGACAATTTATTTATTCATTCTTTTTCTACCTGGAAGGGAGCTTTAGAGCAACGGATAATGGTAAAGTTGTCTCTGTGTGACCTATAGGTTGCGAGTTCAAGTTATGAAATCAGTCACTGATACTTGCATTTGAGTAGGCTGTCTACATCACACCCCCTCTCAAGGTACAACCCTTCCCGGATTCTTTATGCACCGAGTTGCTCTTTTATGCTTTTTCTCCTAGATAACTTACATCAATGATTAACAATATCCATGAAGAAAAAAATACACTATAAGAAAAAGTCAATTATGAGTAATTTGGTAAAACAAAGGTAAGTCGATAACACAAAAAAGAGGTAAGTAATATACATCTGGTTAAACTATACTAACAGTGTACAATTTGCTATATTACACTATTAATGTATGTAAGTTAGGTCCTATTAATAAGGAAGTATTACTGAACCACAAACTCTCTAGTTTCCGAGCATGTGCTAGCAGAGGCGAATCCAGAATTTAAATTATATGGGTTCAACTATAAAATTTTTAGCATTGAACTCATTATATTTTTAAAGTTATGGGTTCATATTTATTATTTTTATAATTTTAAGGAATTTTTACACATAAAAATTTACTCCGCGTCAAAAGTTATGGGTTCAATTGAACCCGCTGCTAACCCTCTGCATCCGCCCCTGTTTGCTAGTGTAGAATAGGCTCGTTAAGAGAAACAATTTAACTACATTCAATATTCACATCAAATCAATAAATACAAGACATTTGCCCGTTATATAAAGATTTATAAAATATAGTTAAGTGATGTGACTCTCACTTTAATCTGTAATCTTAAGGATAAACAGCCTCGTTTGGTGTAAACACGGGTATGTTTTTTGCCTTGATAAGCATCTATCTGGACTGGTAAGGATAACTAGCACTGCAGTTAGGATGCAACTGCAGTGCTACTTAATATAGTAACGAAAGTTGATTGTTTTCACATTATATTATAAGAATATATGTAAGTTTCAATCCAAGTTCTATGTGTGCTTGTTATATACAATTAAAAAGAAAAAAATTACAACATGTTCGTAGCAGAAAAGAGCTTGGTCCTTAATTAAAAAATTTCAGAAGGTAAGATTGTGGCATTATTGGGCTTTGGTCCCTATATTGAGATACTTGGTTGAACGTCAAAAGGCTGAAATCTGCATCATGTACCAGTTAAAGAACTTCCTACTTTTGCAGATTTTATTTATGAGTTGGGTACAATTCAAAAAGAGAAAGGATAGGAAAAGCACAACCTCTATGAAATTACAGAAATGCCTGGCCAATTTTCCAAAGTGTGCACTTTTGGCTTTAATTCCAGTGCTGTATTGTTTTTAAGGAAATACAAGAATTATGTAAAACGTATTAATAGGATGCGACTTAAGATAGACTGAAACAATAAAAGGAAGTCGTTGACAATACAAGCTAACAAATCGCTGACTTGTAAATCATATTTACATAATGCGACTTATAAAATGCAACTTGTAAACCGCATTTCGATTGTAAGTCGCATTTGCTAATTGCAACTTATAAATCGATTCGCCAGTTCAGCCTGATCAGTAAGCTCCACGTCTTTCGGAGTTATCGGGTCTAGGGTTTCGTGTACATCTTTTGTATGTATGTATATATGTTATGGGTAGGTCAGAGCCCTGTTCCGTTCATAATATATCCATCAGTAGATGCTTGTAGACATATCCTGTCAGTTAGTGCAGTATCTTGGGCTTGTAGGCATGGTATGTATATTTTGGTGGTTTGTCAGTTGTAGTAGTTACGACGGCCTTGTTGGCCCAGCTTTATATTGATATTTAGTCAGTGCTAGTTTCCATTCAGTTTTATATTTTGCTTCGCAAATTTCTTGCAATGTGGCCCCATGGCCAAATTATGACATTATATGTTCAGAGTCCCTTAGTCGCAATTTAGTACGCTAGGTTAGGTGAGACACCGGGTGCCGGTCTCGCTCCCAGGTTCGGGGCATGACAAACTTGGTAATTATAAGTCTGCATTTGATAAGTCGCACATAGGTTTTATAAATCGCATACATTGATTGCTACTTAAACATCGCATTCACATTGAGACGCATCTACTTGCTGACTTATACGACTTTACAAGTTACTACCTATAAATCGCATAACGTTGACTAGTAAGCATTGGACAAATGCAACTTAAAAGCGATCTATGAACTTGCGTCATTTGCAATTTAGGCAAAAAATTAAGCCGCTTCACAATCAAAATCCTCAGTGAATAGTTTTTGCATGCTTTTAATTTAAACAACAAAAGTTGGTATCATGTTTCTCTGTTTCGTTTTAGCATCGGACCATAATGTTTTGGAAATTTGGGTTTAAGTTATATATACTGGTGTGTAAAAAAAACTTTTACACTAATAGAATCACCTATTATTGTGGATAAATTTAACCTGCCAATCTATAATTATTAGAGCAAAGAACTTTAACTCGATTGAATCTGCCTGCTAATATGACTTGGCACCATATAGCAAAGAGTAGTATATGGAGTTATTAGCCTGAAGCTAAAGGGACAGCAGGATGAAGAGTTGGAGATTCACCATTGATTCTTGTTATTCAACAACCTGGCAGCATAATCTTACAGTTACTTTACTTAAAATGAACTAAGAAAGAAATTTCGAATCTTACTTCACAGTTCACATTATACCTGTTAATCGGGCCGGGCTGACCCGTTTACAACCCGGTTCAGCCCGGTACTGTAGCATGGGGACGGGTTGGGCGGGAGCGGATTTCAAACGAATAATTTTTTGATACCGGTGCACCGGAACCCGCTAAGCCCGTTAACGGATTTTTAACGGGCTACAACCCGGTTCAACCCGATATCCGTTACAATTTCTTCTTTTTTTTTCTTTTTTTTTTTCTAGTAATGGTAATGATTATTTGACTGTTACATGCCATTGGATAGATGATAATTTTTGTATGCAAAAACGTATTATTACTTTTAAATATGATGAAGATCAAAGTCATACTGGTGCATTTATAAGTAATATTATCCATGAAATTGCTATATTTTATAATCTTGCAGAAAAAGTTTTGTGTGTGTCATTTGATAATGCTTCTAACAACAATGTTGCTATTACAATATTAAAATTGTATCTACACCCACCACTTCCTGAAATATTTCATGTTATTTATGCATGTCATATTTATAATTTGATCGTGAAGAGTGGCCTTGAATTATTTAGAGATGATATCACTTTAGTTAGAAGAGTTGTTGGTGTAATTCAAGAAAATAATAGAAGTGCTAGATTAAATGCATTTAAAGAAAAATGTATACACTATGGACTAAAACCAAGACTCATGCCTGAAGAAATAGTTACTAGGTGGAATTATACTTATTTATTCTTAAAATGTTGTTATAAATATAGAATGCCTATAATTGAAGTTGTTAATTCTCATTGTACTGATCCTAGCCGTTTGTTAACATCTAGAACTTGGGATGTCATTGAAGATGTTGTAAAGTTTTTACAAAAATTTTATGTGGCTACACTTGAGTTTTCTGGAGCTTATTATCCCACTATTGCAAATAGTTTAGTTCATATTGTTGAAATTTCTCTTTTACTACATAATTTGAAGAAGAAAGAAGGATATACTTCTGTTGTTGAATCTATGCTAGATAAGTTTAAAAAATATTTCTACCCAATTTCCCCTATTTACCTAATTGGTGCTATTTTAAACCTTTCTATCAAAATGGCCACTTGTCGCCAATTAATCAGTGCTTTATATTCTTATATGGATATTGGACCAACTGAAACTCCTGATATTGACACTTATATTTCTAATCTACACAAACATTTAGAAACATTATATAATTATTATGTTAACATTGTTGATGCTTCTTCTGCTGTAGATGCAAATATTCCTTCAAGTTTAGTTTTAACATCTGGGACCAGTGCTTTGGATGATAATGATGGTGTTGAAGATTATTTGATTTGGTCTACACTAGGGGAGCATCAACAAACCCAGTAGCAGGAATATTGATGAACTTCAATTCTACTTGCAAAAGTCAGCAGAGCCTCGCACAATAGAATTTCTACCACTGGGTTGGTGGAGGAGCAACTCAAATCAATTTCCTGTTCTTTCGGCCATGGCCCGAGACGTGCTAAATGTGCCGATTTCAACAGTCGCATCAGAGAGCGTATTTAGCCAAGCAAGGCAGCAACTAGAAGATACCCGTCATTCATTGGGCAGCAACGCTTTGGAAATTCTAGTGTGCTTCAGAGATTGGATAAGATCAGAACGACGAAATCACGGGCGTGACGAGGTAGATGAAGCGGAGGACCAAGAAATTGGAGATATAATGATTTATGGTTCTGATTCAACCAATGCCGGAAACCAAGAACCTCATGTTGACTTGGATGAACTTACAAAAATGATGCAAAGCATGTGATGTACTATTTCTTATTTTTATAATTGTTGTAAACTTTTAATTTGCAAGTTTAAAAATAACAAAATCAAAAAAGAACTTGCAACTTAATTTGAAGTATTATATATTATTCAATAAAAATATCAAATGAAAGTTTTCGGAGCTTGATCCTTACATATTGCCTATTGGTCTTATTAAATAATTTTTTGTAGCCACTTACTTTCAAATTTCAATTTTAAAATTATAAAATTCAAATTTAAAACTTTAAACTTCAAAATTTAATTCTAAGCCTTAAGTTTGCAAACACTTGTATCAATAACATTGAATAAAAAAAATAAAATTTACTTAAAAAAAAAATTAAAAAAATTGCACTGCCCGGTCCAGCCCGAACCCGGACGGAAAAAAAATACGAAAAAGTACAGCCCGCTAACAGCCCGGAACGTTAAACGAACGGGCTGATTTTTTGTGTACAGCCCGTCCCACCCCGCCCGTTAAACACCCTTAGTTCACATTCGCCTCCTCCAAAGTAGGGGTAAGGTCTACTAGATACATACTACTCTCCCCAGACCTAACATGTGAGATTATAATGGTTTATTGTTGTTGTTATACTTCACCTCCCACCCCTTCTCCCTAGCCCGGCCGATGATTGTGCAGCAGTGAATTCACCTGACCTTTTGCGATAGGTTTGACGCGAATGTGAATTAGTCTGAACAGTAAACTTCATATACCAGATGGTTATACTGGAAAGAAGGAAAAAAAAAAATTTGCTGAACACACAAGTAGGGCTGCTTATCGGGCGGATTGGACGGTTAATTACTCTTAATGGTTTGGCTTAACGGTTATCGGCTTTTAAATGTATTAATCCGCTAGCCACCCGATAAGATATCGTGCGGATTGGTAACGGTTTAGCTCTTATCGGGCGGTTTATCGGCCTAATTCAATATATATTGCGTTCATTAATTGTTTGTTGACCGCCTAGCATACAAATTCAGAATAGAAAATTACACATTGAGTCCAGACATACATGTCTGTTAACGCCTACATAAGAATGATGTAGTGTGTCATGCGTTGTAGAGTGAAAAAAGTTGTGGCACAACACTATTGTTCTTCTATTAAACATAGACAACATGCATTAGTTTTAAAAAAACAAAAGCAGAGGTGAACCATAGACAGCAGCTTAAACAATCTTGTTGTAGGGTGGGAGAGTAAGCTAAGCTAAGCCAAGCCTGGGATCTTCTGATGCATAGTACGTAAGGGTTCTGATTATTTAGGAATTAGGCGTTAGAACTTAGAGATGGAGTACTGGAAGAAGTGGAAGGGTTTTTGATATATATATATATATATATATATATATATATATATATATATATATATATATATATATATATATATATATATATATATATATATTCTTAACGGGTTAACGGATTATCCGTTAAGAAAATTGAATAATCCGCTCCCAAACCGATAAACCGTTAATAAAAAAATTTTAATTCGTTCCCCGTCCGTTAAACCGTTAACCCGATACCAATAAGCCATTAAGCTTCGATTTCGATTCGGTTTTCGATTTCGGTTCGATTTTGAACACCCCTACACACAAGGCATGCCACAAGCCAACAATTATAGCACTTGGGTTGGAGTATCAATCCGGCACCAGCCTTTCTTTTGACTCTGACAATGTAGTAGGAATATATACAAGGTTGAATATTTTAGAGCAAATAAATAAAAAATACACCATGACAATACCCATGGCAACTTGTATTTTTAAAGAAATCTACAATATTGTTTATAAATTTTCTGGCCATCGACATCAGAAAAGAGAAGGAACTATAATCACCGATTACATCAGAATTATTTTCTTATATATTTTCTGGTTGCAACTTAGTGCAACACATTTACCATTTACAAAGGCAGACATATGTAGGAGCATGCACATCCATTTAATCAGAGGACATGCATGCTAAAACATATGCTATTAATTAACCTGTGATCGCGACATTAATTATAACATGATACTTGATAATAAAAAAAGAAGCAGTAAATAGGATGCCTTTTTCACCAGAAATCGCCTAAAGAAGATGAGCTCGAAGAATCGAGGAGTGAAACTCTTCGTCTCTTGCTTGACAGTGTACTTCTCGAAGAGAACTCCTCAGAGGCATAAAATTTATCAAGCACTGACCTCAAAGCCTGACGAACAGAAGTTACAAGAAGCTGGCACCTTTCGTTATCCTCAATATTCCCTTCATTGCCCTCAGTGATCACGAAAACGCTAACCATTCTGTTTCCTAACGTAGCGATCTCTGCCCTCAAAGTCTTTAGGGGAAGAGTATCCAGAGCTTGTCGCAGATCAGAAATAAGCTCATGCTTATATTCACAGCACACAGATGCTTTGACAGAATAAGTGGCTCCGCCAGATCCCTCTGCTTGTTGTTCGACACATACTTCATCGATGTCTGTTGGAACTAGAACACCTTTGGTAGCTTCTGCTGCATTCACTCTCAAATCCTTTATGTGACTGATGACTTTGGCAAGTAAAGCGGCCTTATCCATCTATAATATGAAATGAAATTCAGCTTGAATTAAACTCAAAGACTCTTCAAAGGGAATCTACAATAGTTATGGCACTAGAATTGCAGCAACTTCATCATTGTCGCTAGGTTAAGTATCTTAGATATGTTAGGACTTAGGAGGTAAACCAACCACCTTTGCCCCTCTTAAACATACAAGTAATGCATATAATAATGAGTTTAAATACCAAGAAACAGAATCTCCTCCCAACTTAACATTTCAAGTAGTTATGACAGACATAAGATGCATGAAACTAGTCTTGTTCTTATACCTTTCTTGGCCTTTTGGCTACGATCAAGTGTAGTATGAAACTAGTCCTGTTCTTCTAACATACAGCTGTGTCTAGTAATCTGGCATAATTAGACATGTGTTTCATGCAAAATCAAAAAAGATTTCTAAAACAATTTACCTAATATTGACTATCAACAAGTTAGTGGCAGCCATTCTTTCCAAGAATGGAGAAGCCCTAAATTCCTGTAGGCTATGGCTACAAGTTACAGAACTTAGGATGTCGAGAAATTGTAGTAAAGCTCCAGAATAGCCTTATAAATTCAGATCTTTACCGTCCTTAGCCTTCTACTTTTATATCACAGGCAGCAGCAAATATAGTTCACATTTCGTCGCAAGGAAAAGTTAACTGCTAATTCAGGTGACATACCATTTTTTAAATGTTTCAATTAATTGCTTAAATAAGTTCAGCCAGAGCAGCTAAGCAATATTAACAATCCAATCATTTAAACAAACCAGTTAACATGTAAAGCAGTACCATATATAAACAACACAATACACTCCTCTTCTATTTATGATACAACCAGTCGTGGAGCCACGTGTATTCTTTCCTTGCAGAGCTAACATGTTTAGAACCCAATAACTTAAAAAGACTAGAATCTCAAATCCATAAGCGGCTTTGCCTCTGATTCTCTTTATCGAAAAATTACATTGCTAGGTAAATTCTTTTTATGTATATATATTACGTATTGACACCATTTGGTTTCTTCCTGAGTCTACTTCTTTATATTTTGGTCCCTTAGTGAAAATTCTAACTCCGCCGCTAGATACAACCTAAGGACAAAGTTGGCGTTGCTTCCTGCCTAATTTCAGTTTGTCTAAATATCTTCACTAGTTCTAAAATAAGAACATAACACAGTAGACAAAGTTTGAAAAAATAAAACAAACCAAATAAAGGGAAATTACCTTATTAGTGCCAGGAATAAGGTTTCTGAGAGTGCCCAAATGACCATTAATTCTCTCTCTCCGCCGCCTTTCAGCTTCACTATGATTCTTCAATGCAATCAAAGCCTTTTCAGGATTAACACCTTTTTGCTCTTGTCTCACCATTGCCTTAACTAGCTCTCCTCTTTCATTATCTAAAATCAATGATGATGATGGAGTTGACCCATTTGCCATTATCCCCTGAAAACCATAGTCCTCATAAAACCCATTAAAAGAATTGAAAAACTCCATCTTTTTTTTCTCCAAAACACACACTAAGTGTGTAAAAACACCAACTACAGTCTACAGCTTGTTGTTAAAGAAGAAAACCAGGTGGACGGTTAGTTGGTGATGACCAAATAGAAATTCTTGGACTAGGTTTGCTTATTATTTCAGTTCCACTACAAACTGGAATTTCCATCACAAAAAAAACTAACTTTTTTGGTTATTGACAAAGTTTCTGACCAAGAATATATGTAACATTGAAAATTTTCTTGAATTCAAACATTATTGGAGAATTTGTGATAAGCCAACTTCCACTTGCAAGATAAACAGAGAGATTTTGAAGGGGTCCCTCAAAGAGAAGAGGTAGACAGAAAAACTGAGTGACACTTTAGTTGATAAGACAGTCACGGCATACTAGTTGGTTTTGGCAATTACTCTATTTAAACCCTAAATATTTTGCCTAAGACTGTACAAAAGTCTAATTCACAATAATATAAAAACAGCTAAAGGGACAGCAATGACTACCGAATCATATAAAAAAATTTAATGTTCCAAATTAAAATCTTAGAACATTAGTTGTCTGTGACATTCATTTTAATATTAATATAAATCTTGCGGCAAATATTGATATCCGCATCCGCTGTATTAAGATCCTGTTATGTGCGAGATCCGAAAAAGGACCAGATCTATTGTACGTAATCTTATCCTATATTTTTACAAAAGCCTATTTGCATGGTTCCAACTCATAACCTTCTATGTATAAGTTATTTTATGTTCTTTAAATAACAAAATATCTCCAGTAATCCAACTCTTAAATAACTTTTTCTAAAAGGACTTCCATTTACTCTTTTGTTCTTTAGCACAGTACCTTTTTGAATACTGTCTTAGCCTGTTGTGTTCTTTTTAATAAGGTCATATTTTGACAAAATGTTTGGAGGAAATAATTTGTTTACCAAACTACCAAAGTCATGAAAATGCAATAATATAGTGTGTGTCTGTGTGTATGGCCAAGTTAGGCCATCAGACAAATGCAGTTGGTGGGGACCACTTTCCTGTGGGTGACTAAACCCCATCTTATCTCATCATTTTGCCAAAGAGCCAATCACTCACTTACCAACTCCATTTTTTACTCTAATACTGAGACCCTTCAACTAAAAATGACTCATTATTTTAGGGATCTTCGTCCAAAATAGACCGTCAAATTTATTATTTATTTTTTAAATTGATATACACATATTATGTATGATTATATACATATTATATATCTATTAATTATTTTTAGTTAAGTGGTTATGTAAACAGTTATTTAAATTAATCTTCTTCGTTATTTTAAGCTCCAATTAGACAGGTGCCCTGTTAATTTACATTTTCTTACCTACCACTTTCCTCTAAGTACTATTTTGGAGGATTTTCCCTTGTCTTTATCCAACTTTGGGCTGATCCTCTTTGTTGTGATACCATTTTTCTACAAAAGCAGCATTATCTTATTATAAAGTTAAAACACAAGAACCAAGATTTTGATTTTGGCACCTTATTAGTTTTAGTCTAAGTAGGTTTAGACCTTGAAATTAATAGTATAGCTAAACCTGATATCTTTACCTGTGAATTTTATGTGGCTGTGGTTTTTAGATCTTAGTATCTAGAAGAGATCTTGCTAATGTCTGTAGTTTTAGCATCCTGTTGTCCTCATCTGGCCAGATCTATCCCAACCTAAAAAAGAGCAATTAAATCTTCAATTCAGATTTGGAAGATTTTTTGACCTAGATTGATGTAAAACTTTATGTTCACCAATCCAACCACAGGGCTCTTATTCACACCCGAACTATACAAGTAAAGATCAAGTGGTAACTCACTTTTAATAGCTAGCTTTTCCACTTTAAATAGCCAGCTCTAGGGATGGCAATAGAGCGAGGCGGGCAGTGCAGACATTTTGACCGGCCCTATCCTGTCCCATTTAGTTTTTTCTCGGATTTTTGCTCTGCTCTGCCATGCCCCGTCCCGCTAAGCCCTGACCAGCCCTGCCCGTTTATGTTTTTTCATCATTTTTCTTTATTTTTTATTTTGTTGTATTCTAAATTAATTTTTTTTAACTTTTTTCAAAATTTTATTTGAACCTCATATAACTGAGTAAGTTGTTTTATCCTTGTTCAATAGTTGATTCAAAATTTCCTTCATTCTTATAAATTATTTACTGAAATAGTTATTTTCATTACATATTATGCTTCCAGCAGTATTGCTCCTTTAATGGAGTAATCAGTTAAGGTTAAAATACGAAATCAACGGCAACAAAATGAATAAACACAATCTATCATAACTTACCAGACCATTAAGTTTGAGATTTTTCTAAACAAAAAAAATTATATCATTCAATTCATCATTTCACTAGTAGAAATATGAAGAATTTAATAAGCAATCCAACTTAAACATACCGTTATAGTTAATGTATTCAAAGCAAGTCCACAAAACACAAACAAGAATGACAATAAGAAGTAGCGAGAGACGTGATACGGTACCAACTTACCCACACCATGTATTTACTCCCGGTTAATAAACAAAAGACACATGTGTCACTTTATTCGACTACAACTATTAGTACTTAATATAGTTAACTAATTTTGCACATATCTTAAACTTATTAATACTAAAATACTTATTAGTCTTGCCTAGCTTAATTTTTCAGTTTGAATTAGGTGTGGATTCAAAATTTTAAGTCAATAGTTTCAACCCGTAAGATTAATTTATACTCATTATATATTTTTTTAAAAAGGCTCAGACATGGATAAATTTATTAAATTTTTAATAATTTTTATATGTATATTTATGCTTCATATAAAAAAATTACAAAATAAGTTCAGAACCCCATAAAACCTATGCTACATAGACAAAAAGTTTGAATTAGGCAGCTGGTTATACTTTTCATTTTCTTTAACATTATATTGCTTGTGTAGAAAACAGTCAGTTTCATGTTGTGTGGGTAAATTGCGCAGATTGACGCGCGGTTAGCTAAATAATTTAAATATTCTCTTAAAATTTGATGTATATAATGAAATAAATATAAAAATGTAAATAATCGACCTTAAGTCCGTAACTAGTTTGAGATTGAGTTGTACAGAGCAGTTTATATTTCCTTTCCTTTCAATTGTTTTTTTTTCTTTATCATCAGGTTCTGGTCAAAAAAACATTTGATTGTGTTTCAACTTTCAAACTACTGCTAGCTGTTAATTATCACCAGTTTTTCTTTCCCTCACGGTGATATAATTCTTTTTCTATAATCGTAGAAAATATAGACAAAGGCAGCATACTATATATAATATCCCTGAATAATTTGTAGAAAGAGTTTGGTTTTTGTTAAGTACTTCCACGTACGTACGTAGATAGAAATATGTTTTTTTTTCAAATTGCATGATGTGAGAGATAAGTAATATTAGTATTAAAAAAGGGACAACGTCATGCATGCTCATGCAAAATCAAGAACACGTCGAAATTAAATGACAAGAGCATCAACTACTCACATTATATATTCGACATAAGTCAACAGATTAATGCGACCCTATTAACAGGAAACAAAGCTCGTGCCTCTACACTATTTCGTATTGAGAGACCAAGGCGATGATTGAGATATATATATATATAATTAAACCCCAAGACGAAAATTTGAAAGAAAAAAAGATACGTACTTCATTTGTTACGTGAACCCATTTGACTGGGCACATAGTTTAAGAAAAGAGAGAAGATTTTTGAACTTGTGATAAAAAATGAGGCACATATATTTTGTTTGGTTATAAATTATTAAATAAAGGTAAATTATTTCCAAATAAGGAAATTGATCATCATTTTTTTGTACGGACTAAAAAAAAATAGGTTCACATAAATTAAAACAGAGGGAGTACTACTTTCTTAACCATAACATTGCTTGTCTAAATTATATTTTATCTCTCCTCAAACATTTTAATTAGTATTCCATTAATTGGAGCGATAAAGATAGATCTGGAAAATAAATATAAATGACTTATTATATAACGGCCCGGCTCGCTAGTGATATTGTCTGCTATGTGACTAGGCCCTCACAGGTTTAAAACGGGTCACTAGGGTTTAAGACTTGTTAGCTTTATACCAAACATCCCTCTTATGTTTCACATCGTCCTTGTTGAGGTTTGCCCCCACCACATGAGATTCGCCTAGACTCAACATTGAGGTTTGCCCCCGCCTAACCGGGATTTGACTAAACTCAGTTGACCTCTGATACGCCATGGCAAGACTGACACGAGAGTGACTCTGATACCATATATAATGGCTCAACCCGCTAGTGATATTGTCCGCTTTAGGCCTAGGTCCTCACGGGTTTAAAACGTGTCACTAGGGTCTACGGCTTGTTAGTTTATATACCCAACACCCCTCTTGTATTTTGTTGATGTGGGACTTGTTCTAAAGTCAAAGATGTTACGTATTATTTTTCTAAATCATAAAATTTTATGAAGTAAATTGAGTTTATAAACATAGCTAATATTTGGGACGGGAGAGTACTAGGATAATACTAATTAATAGCAAATCAGTATTACGCGGCAGTTGGAACACATTAATTTAAACATTATTCACAAAATTTTGGACGTTTACCTTTACCTAAGTTTTTTATGAGCATTTGCCAATAGGTCTTTTAAGAGGCCGTTTAATCTTCCATAGGATTCCTACTGTTTGGTTGAGATTTAGTTGGGGATAGGAAAATAAATTGTAATATGGTAAGGATAAAAGGGGGAAAATATATAAAATGGTTGGAGATGAGCTTAATTAATGATGAAAGATTAATGATTGAGGGGCAGGAAATAGGAAAAGGAGCAGGTTGGCAACAATGGCAAGTGCCACAACCTGCAACTCTTTACCTTACCTGCTCCAATATATTGCACTCTGTGAGACAACTCTCTCAAAATGACCGCATTCAATAACAACGTGTCAAATGCTAACTCAGTTTCGTACCAGGCCCAAGGGATTGATCGTATATAACTTATATGGAAAATTTACGTAATTATAGTATAATAGAAATTTATTTACCACTTTTCTTTAGGTTACTTAAAAATTATATTTTCTATCTATATTTATTATTTATATACAACACTTTAATAAATAGAGCATTCTTAAAATTAGGATGTAACTGATGCATCCCTTCCCTCTCCCCACGTCAGTCCCCCCCTCCCCCACTCTCATGTATATCAGTTATACAAAGCCCCTAAAATTACGTTTTCATCCCATTTTTAAAAAGATTTTGAAATATTTCTCTCTTTCATACAAATTAATCCAAATCTCATCCTTTTCACACAAATTCATCGACATTATCTTTAAAATTGCAGTAGCAAAGTGTTCTCCATTGACAACTATTAAAAAGTTTCGAAACTTTGAATTCAACATTTGGGTTTTGCGAATTTGTGATTTGTTTGGATTGGGTGCTCTTGCAAACGATTGAGAATATAACTTGGAGTTTATATCTCAATTATGAGGAAGATTGGCTAAATTTAGAGTTATTTTTATGTAAAATTTCATATTGAAACTCGAAGAAAAGTTTCTGAATTGTATCACGATTGTATGATAATTGTATCAAAGTTGTATTTGACTTGTATCTGATATATCAATATGTAAAATAATACCTAATACAATACTAAGACAATTATAATACAATATTGTATCAAAATTTAAGTTTAAAATTGTGATTGAAACTTGAAGAAGATGAAGGTCAGAATTGTATCACGACTGCATCATAATTGTATTTGTATCATAATTATTGTAGAAATTATATCACAAATATATGATAATTGTATATGGTGATGAGCAATTGTAAGTTTGTGACCACTTTCACATTTGGATTGTGTATGAGCCATTATCCTATTAGTAATAATTTTGCTAGAGTTTAATAATTTTTAAATTGTTGAAGAAACTTTTAGCAACTGATTTTTTTGTCATCTCATGACATTCTATGTCGTGTGTATAGATTTTTAACTGCAAAGAAAAATATCTTTTTGGTATCTATTATGAAAATCAGTTCTGTATTATTGGATTTGTTAGATTAGGTATCACTTTTCTAACATTATAAGGATAATAGGGACATAGAATATGTAGTATGGCATTATATCCAGTATTTGAAGGTTCCAACTAAAATTATTCAACAACTGAAGCAAAACTACCAACTTCTTGTTGAAGACGTGCATCTATTGAAGAGAGAGAAGAGGAGATTTGCGTACTGAAAAAATTAGGACGCATGAAATGAGGAGAAGTGTAAAAAAAAAAGAAAGGATATAATTGAATCCCTTAATTGAAGGTATTAATCATGGGATGAGAGCTTTTTAACGGGGGAATGTATATAATTTATAAGAAAAACCTAGATACTTTTTGAAAACTATAAAACCTAGAAAAAATAAATTAATAAGTTCCTATCATAGTATGTATAGGAAAAAACTCACAACTTATATGTACGGTAGACATTTTTTGGGTGATTTGACGATATAAAAAATTTCTTAATCATAGCTTATACAACTTATATTCTTATAATAATTGTGCTAGTGGAATAGCCATGTAAAGTCGAAGATGGTCAATTGAATATTTTTTATTGTGTATATAAAAAATTATATTAAGTATAGTTTAAAATTACTTTATATATATGTATATTAAAATCATGTCACGCGTACGTGTACATAATTAATAACACTTTATTACTATTAAGATTGTTTCACCCGAAGTTGTGCGAACGCATACCTTGGTTTTAATTTTAAAAATCGTAATTATGTCACGCGAACATATACATAATCACGATAATTTGAAATTAAGAGCGTACCTAAAAGCATACTAACGTATTCATGATTCATTTCTTTCCTAAATTTGAGATTGTTGTGAGGCATGATTATGGAAAAGTGATCGTGGAATGGGTGTAAGGTTCGTTGCTTAAGGATTATTATCAAGTCAACTACACTTATAAAACTAATTACAACTTAATAAATTACTAAAGTTTTAGCTCGTGAATTAGCGGAATTATACGAATCAAGTGAGTATTATGAATAAATGAAGTGGTTTGATTACTAATGTATTGCTAAAGAATTATTTAAGGGAAAGTTTTGAGGGGGTTAAAATTGCGGGTTATGCGAGAGATAAAAACTAGCACGATGGGCCACTTTTAGGTATTGTTGAAGGATGATGACCTGGCATGAGCTGGCGGTTAGTTTTAGTGAAATAGTCACAGTTAGTCATTTGTAATTAGTTAGTCGATTAGGCTTAAATATTCTTTTACATATAGCACAGTACAGTGTAAACGGTTCTTACAGTTAATGAGAAAAAGGACATTTCTCAAATCCTCTATTTTCTCTCTCTATGACCTTTGCTACATTCCTCCATTGAAGAAGCTTCTAGCTCTCTCAACATGGTATCAGAGCCCTAATGGGCAATTTTTCACGCAATTTTCTGCTTTACAACTGAAAATCAACCTTCCTGCTTCTGAATTTCTTCTATTCAATAATGGGGGATGAGAAAATCGATCATACGCATCCTCTGTTTATGCATCCATCAGATAGTTCTGGCTCGATTTTGATCCCGATTTAGCTCACAGGTTCTGAAAATTACGATCTCTGGTGCCGAACGATGTGTATTGCACTCCAACCCAAACGAAAACTAGGGTTTGTGACCGGTACTTGTAAGAAGGAGTCATTCAAGGAGGCATTACATGAAGACTGGGAAATTTGTAATGCGATTGTATTCTCTTGGATAATGAATACCGCATCAAAGGATCTATTTAGTGGAACTGCATATGCATCGAATGCGCATCTGGTTTGGAAAGACCTGCATGAGCGTTTCGACAAGGTGAATCGAGTTCGCATTTTTATGTTACATCGCCAAATTGCTACAATTTTTTAAGGGATTGGCTCAGTTGCAACCTATTTCACTAAGCTGAGAGAACTCTAGGCTGAATATGATGCGTTAGTGCCTTCTCTAGAATACGATTGCCCTAAGTCGAAGGACTATATTGTGCATTTGCAGCGACAGAGATTGCTTCAGTTCCTTAATGGCTTGAATTATTCTTATGACCAAGCGAGGCGTCAAATTCTCATGAAGACCACAAAACCCACACTAAATCAGGCTTATGCCAGGATAATTGAGGATGACAGTCAACGAGGCAATTCAGGACCACAACTAGTTGGTGGACACTCCATTGCAGATGGAGGAAAGATCACTGCTCTTTGGAGTGCTAAAGAAGGACAATAGAGGCCCAAGAAGAATTTCAATATTCAATGTGAGGTTTGCAAGATAAAGGGGCAGCAAAGAGAATTGCTATAAAATCATTGGCTACCCATTGGATTTCGAAAGAAGAAGGAAGGAAAGGATATCTGCTCATAATGCTTCTGTACACAATGCACATGATGCTCACAATATTTCTGCACACAATGGTTCTGTCTCTTTTGTGTTATACCTAAGTTTTAATGATGACAATAGTGCAAATCTAACTGTATCTATTTAATTACAGGAAATTAGGAGGGCAATACTAAATCAAAGAAAGTCAATTTGTTAAAGATATCAGAAAAGGAACAAGATCAAATATAGCAAGGACAATGCTAAATCAAAGGATGTCAAGGCCATCAAAAAGGAAACAAGATCAAGTGTAATCGCTATAGGAAGATAGTACCTACTTCAAGGATTGATTTGGAATATGGAGATTCTGAAAATTGATCGATCAAGTCAAGCCACAAATCACTCCCTTGGTTATGAATACGAAAAGGAAGGACGTAAATAAATCCAGCCCATCTCTTGAGCAGGATTCGAAGGCACTCCTTGGGTCAAAACTCTTAGAATACTATGTGCCTCAAGCAAGGGTCAATCTATAACGACTACTGAAGACTCTCGTATAAGAAGACTGTCAGACTCAAGAATTTAATTACGTAAGTTACCATTGTTTTCTATGTCTTCCTAGTTCTTAGCACAAATATTGTATTCCTAAGTTTACTAGTGTCTCAAAATATAGGAGGTGTTAGGAAGCAAAACAAGAGTTGTGTCAAGTTTATAAAACACTGTTGCTGAAAATCGTTGGTGGTAAACGACCCATAAAATCAGTGCTACTGTAACCAACTATTGCAGATCTAAGAGAACCCTTGTGACCCAAGGGAACTGGATGTAGGTACCACACCGGTACTAAACCAGTATAAAACTCATATGTTCTCAGCTTTTAAATTACTTTCAATTTACTTTCATCGTCAATCAAACCTGCTGATAAAATAAAGTCGACTAATTCTCTTCTAAGTTGACAGAGTTTTTAAATTAGTTACAATTCACCCCCTCCCCTCTTGTACTTTTAATTGGTATCAGAGCGAGACTCACGAATATTGCTTAACAGTCGTTGGAGCACTATTTCAAGAAGGAACTTCTCATGTGCGACCCCATTACTTCAATGGTCAGCACTTCTCTCATTGGAAAGTGCGCATGGAGACCTACACTATGTCATATTACATTAAATTTTGGCGCGTGATCAAAAATGGAAATCTTCCAATTCCGCCAAAGAAGGATGACAACAGTCAAATTATAGTATCATCTGATCCTTTTGATTTGGACGATTACACTGAAAAACAATCAGTCGTTATCCAAGTGAATGCTAAGGTAAAAAAATCTGTTGTACAATGCTATCAGCAGAGAAGAATATAAAAAGATATCAAGTTGTGAAACTGCAAAGGAAATGTGGGATAAGTTATAGGTCACATATGAAGGAACCAACAAAGTGAAAAAAATAAGGATCAATCTCCTAGTTCGAGACAATGAACTGTTTCAAATGAAAGATGGAGAATCAATAGAGGAAATGTTTTTCAGGTTTAGCAAAATCCTTGGAGACTTAAAATTATTTGGTAGACCAATCAAAAGCGGAGAACAAGTCAGAAAATATATTCTTATGGATATCAAGACCACTAATACTCTCTTGAAAATCTACAAAAGAGAAAAAAACATTTGGAGCCCCCGGTGCCAATGACATGAAGTTTTTGGTTTTGTTTAGTTGATCGATGCCAAATGACATGGAGCTTTAGCTTAGCAGTAAGTACCGGTATCAATTACATAACGCTCCAATACAGATAGTGAACATTGTGACATGCACTTCTCCATCAAATCTTGAAGGATGTAATGCTCCCAAGATTATTACGTCAAAGCCGTGAGAAAGATGCTCCAGGAACTTCTTCGTTAAGTTGTAAGAAGTCATCCATGCCAAGACTTAATGGATAGTAAGTTTCATGCACCTCTTCGCCTGAAAATATAGCTTTGATCATGTAATACTCACGTGATCTGCCACAGAGAACTCTCCATGCTCGTCGCCAAAGCTGCAAAAAAAAATTAAGTATGATGCCCGAACAATCCTCCTGATTTCAGCGCTTGATTCAACATTTTGCTGCGATTGTATCAACAAGGGTAGAGCTTCGAGTTTTATGCATGTTGTAGATCTTAGAGTCTTCTTTCGAATGCCACAAATGGCTCATGATCCGGACACTCTTGTCTTGAGATATGAATTTTACGGCGAGAGTGCCCAAAGATGTAAGCTAAACGGGCCAGACGTGTAGATCAACTTAAGAGCTTAATTCCAGCCAGTCTAGAATGACTTTGGCTATGAATTTATGATATGTTGCGGTCTTATGAGTCTAGTTTCAGTATAATCAAACGGCTTGCAATTTAGGGTCTCCTACAATGAGATCTGAATTGTTTGCCACAGACGTACAAAGCTGACAACTCCAGGCAGCTTCTGCAACCAACAAAAAACTTGAATAACTTTTGCAAAAAAAGAAGCAAGAAGAAGAGAATAGCAAAAAAAAAATGGAAGCCCAAGCCCTTTTATGAGAGAACGTTAACTCCCTGTATGAGTTAATGTGGAGACTGTAACAATAAACAATATGAAGTTTTGATGTGAAAAGTTTGGAGGAACACCTGCTATTTATAATTATGTTAAGCCGGTTGTGCTTTCATTAACGTGTAGGAATTTTCCTTTCAAGGGAAAGAAAATTCCTTGTGGGTTAGAAAGTCTTACACAGTAAAGGAAAAGTTTTGAGACAGTTGCTCAAAAGGGCACCACGACAGGAGTTTGGTTTGAGTAAAGGAAAACTATTTTTCTTGGTTCAAAGTCAAGAAATTTCTTACCATATCTGGCAGTCTCATATTTATTCCAACTTGGAATGGATTTAACCTTGGTTATTACTTTATTAAGTCCATACTTCGTAAGGAAATATATGGAATCTCCTTCCTTTTGGAAGAACTTATAAAATCAAAGTTAGAGGATCTATCTTGCCGCAGAGAGTCTTAATGTTATATTTTGACCAAATTACTAAATATGGTTGAGAAACACATTCTATTTAGATACTCTAAATTTCATAGATACTTCAAATCTCGTCTTCAAGATTTCATCATTATCTGTATCCTGAAAAGTCTTGAAGTATGGGACATTTGTAGCCGGTTAAAATTTTATTAAATTTAAATCCATAAAAGATTTAAAGTTTACTATAAATTAAATATATATTAGTCCAAATAAATATCATGGGCTAATTTAATTGGGTTAATTATTTAAATCTAATTAAATTAATTTAAATAAAGATCCAATATACCATTGGGCTAGCCTTGGGTCGGCTCATGAGCCTCAAGCCCAATGACCCAGTAGGGTTTTCTTGGAAGCTGCTCCACCCCACACCTATATAAAGGGGACACAGGAGAAGGCTAGAAAATCAATGAAGTAAGCATAAGAAAAGGCTAAAGAAGCTCTGAAAAATAACATCAAGGTCTTCCTCCACATCTGCAATCTTCGTCTGTGGTCAAATCCCAAAGGCGGGCTCAAATCATAGGCGGGCGGCTTCAAATCTTCCGTTCGTGATAACCAACACCAAATCCTGATTCGTGACGATCTTTAAATTATTCGTGGCGCACCATAAATCTAAAATCCATCAAGTTCAAGATCAAGCTCTCGAGCTCTCGAACCATCGTTCGTGAGGAGAAGAATCAGAGGACTACGTCTCTTTAGATTTGAGATATTCTAGAGATTGTAACCCCGTTACTTAAAATCGAATATAATATTTTTCGCTATATTTCTTGTATTGATTATTATTTTTCAGGAACGGAATTTAGTTGTTATAGAAGCTTTGAAAGTTTTTGAGATTTTCTATAAAAGAGTTAAAAGAGAAAAAGAGTATCTCATCACAACCATCCAAAGTGACCATGG
Source organism: Nicotiana tabacum (assembly GCF_000715075.1). Classification (NCBI taxonomy): domain Eukaryota; kingdom Viridiplantae; phylum Streptophyta; class Magnoliopsida; order Solanales; family Solanaceae; genus Nicotiana; species Nicotiana tabacum. Next base: position 101,025,309 of record NC_134081.1, read on the forward strand.
AGGAGAATTCGAAAGCAGAGCATTTAAAGATTTCTACAATGATCAAGGATATACCCACAACTTTTTAGCTCCAATATCACCTCAACATAATGGAGTAGTTGAGCGAAAAAATTGAACTCTACAAGATATGGCTAGAACGATAATATTAGAACATTCCCTGCCAAATCACTTTTGGGCAAATGCAGTAAGCAAGCCCTGCCACATTCTCAACAGATGTCTTATAAGACCTATTTTAAAGAAAACTTCATATGAATTATGGAAAGGGAAACGGCCCAACATAGGCTACTTTCATCCATTTGACAATAAGTGTTTAATTCACAATAACGGTAAGGACAACCTTGGAAATTTGATCCAAGGAGTGACGAAGGTATCTTTTTGGGTTATTTTATCAATAGTAGATCTTTTAGAATTTATAATAAACGTATTTTATCTATAGAAGAATCAAAGCATGTCATATTTGATGAAAATGACATTACGATCGAGAAAGGAATTATTGCAGGTGATGAAGATATCAACCAAGAAACATCACAGACAAGCAAGTCACAAAAGTCAACTGATAGCACAGACGCAGTCATAGAGTCAACTAATGAATATGCCAACAATCAACCTGAACCACAGATGGAGTTAACTACTCCTACGATAAGAACACGTCCAAATGAGTGGAGAAGTGAACCATAATATCCCCAAAAGTTTATCATAGGAGATCCAGGGGAAGGAATGAAAATCGGGGAAGCTCTCAAAAAGAAGGCAAATATAGCACTCTTCTTTCAAATCAAACCAAAGAAAGTGGAGGAAGCCTTAAAAGCTCCAGCTGGGTACAAGCAATGCAGGAGGAACTCGATCAGTTTGATAAAAATCAAGTTTGGGAATTGCTACCTAAGCCTGCAAATGCTACCATAGTTGAAACCAAATGGGTTTTCAGAAATAAGCTGAATGAAGATGGAAAAGTTGTGCGAAACAAAGCCAGATTAGTAGGAATGAGTATGATGAAACTTTCGCTCCCGTAGCTCGAGTAGAGTCTATATGGATTCTTCTGCATATGCATTTTTCGAAGGATTTAGACTTTTCCAGATGGATGTCAAAAATGCCTTCTTAAATGGCTTTATTGATAAGGAGGTGTATGTAAAACAACCTCCTGATTTTGAAGACTCATAATTTTTCTTACCATATATATAAGTTGACTAAAGCTTTGTATGGACTCAAACAAGCTCCTCGAGCCTGGTACGAAAGGCTTAGCTCATTTTTACTTGATCGTGATTTTACAAGAGGTAAAGTAGACGCTACATTATTTATCAAAAGATCATCAGGAGGTAATTTTATTATTCAAGTCTATGTTGATGATATTATTTTTGGAAGTGCTAACCCTATTTTGTGCAAGGAATTTGCTAATCTCATGCAAAGTGAGTTTGAAATGAGCATGATGGGAGAACTTATGTTTTTCCTTGGACTTCAAATCTAAAAATCTGAGGAAGGAACTTTTGTATGTCAGACCAAATATACAAAGGAATTGATTCAAAAGTTCGACATGAGCAGTGCTAAAGCATTTGGTACACCAATGAGCCCATTAACAAGTTTCAACAAAGACGAAAAGGGAAATCCAGTTGATGAAACTAAAACCCATGGAATGATTGGCTCTTTACTTTATTTAACTGCCAGTCAACCAGATATTATGTTCAGTATGTGTAAATGTGTCAGGTTTCAGTCAGGTCCTAAGGAATCGCATCTAACTGCAGTAAATAGACTAATTCGTTATGGTTCTAACAATTTTAAACTTGATGGTTTTTCAGATGTTGATCTTGAAGGTGATAAGAAAGACATAAAAAGCACCAGTAGAACATGTCAGTTACTGGAAAAGGCATTAATATCATAGAACAGTAAGAAACTAGACTCAATTGCATTATCCACAACTGAGGTAGAGTATATTGCCATTGGACAGTGTTGTGCACAATTACTATGGATGTCTCATCAACTGGATGACTATGAATTATCTTTTAAACCTATTCAAATATTTCGTGATAATGCTAGTGCTATATGTCCCTCAAAGAATCTTGTGCATCATTCTAGGGCTAAGCATATAGATATTAAGCATCATTTCATTAGAGATCATGCCCTTAAGGGAGATATAGAGTTATCATTTATTGGCACCACTGATCAACTAGCAGATATTTTTACTAAGCCTTTACTTGAAGATAGATTCTGCTCTTTAAGAGAACTACTTGGCACTATTTCGCTTGATCATAAAAATTAGGACATATGCGTTAATTTTAATTCTTGTGTGTATAATGTTTTTAGTTTTCTTTTCTTCTGTAAGTACACATTAATTAAGCGCCTCCAATTTCCCTCTCTTTTCCCATCAGTTGTAGCTTTCAAGAAAGGAAAATCAATCATCATGTCCTTTCACAGACACCATTTCCTTTCCTGTAGTCAACCGTTAAACCTTTTTTTAATCCTCTGAACCATCTTCTATTTTCTTCATTATTCTTATCGCTCAGAAACCCTTCTCCAAAAATCCTTCAATGGCTAAACATTCCAAGAATCTCTCTGTCTCCACAAGAAAAATTACTCGTTCTAAAGGAAAACCCTCTTCTCAGCCTCCAGAACAAGTAGACCTAGGGTCCAACCATTCTGAAGGGTTTGCCTCTTCTTAGGCAGAACCATCTGACTACTCTCACCGAATAGGAGAAAAAGCTCTTGGCAAAAGGCCCATGGAAGACCCTTTTGAGTCTTTTACCCCCAAGAAATCTAAGGTAGACCTCTCGAGTTCTCTAGAGTCAGACCACAATTTCTGGGATACTCCAAATAGAGATTTCTTTGTTTCTCTCAAAGATATGCCCATTGCTCACAGCAGATTAATCGATCTTGACGACATTGATAAGTGGGGATTTTGACTGTTTATTAGCCCTTTTTAGCTTTTGATTTAGTTCGAAAATATTGAATTGTGTTCCCGAAACTAATGAAATTGTAAAAATTGCAGGAATGCTGGAAGTTTGATCTCCCGAGCTAAAATCCGACTCAAAAAGGAGTATTCCGAAGCACAAGGCAATAAAGGGCGCAGAAGCATAACTATGCGGTCTGCAGAATTCCATCCGCGGCTGCAAACTAAGAAGAAATACCCAACAGGACTTTCAGCAATGTGCGGACCACACATGAATTGTGCGGCAACAGATCTGGGCTTAAGAGTCAAAGATCATAGAGTATGCAAAAAGATCAAGTTCAGGAGTCTTTATGAAGTGCGGATCACACAAGAATTGTTCGACCGTAGAACATTGCCTCACGGACACAATCGAGAAATGTGTGACCAAAAAAGATTACCTCGCGACCACGGTCCAGAAATGTGCGGCCAAAGAACTCACCTGCCTGCCAACTGAAAAAATCTGCGGACCGCATATGGAATTGTACGGCCGCAGAACCTCTCGAGGGGCATTTTTGTTCGCAATTTTCAGCCCTGTATAAATAGATGAGTTTCACAAAGTTAGATCAAGTTTGAACATACAAAGCTGATGTAGCCGTTTCTCTTTGCTATTTTAGGAAATTTTAGCTTGTATTTTTAAATTAGATTTCATTATTTTAATCTTCCATTATGAGTTTAATTAGCTTTTCATCTTTATTTTCTTCAAATACCATTATGAGTAGCTAGATTTTTATTAGGGTTGTGACCCAACCCTAGTGTGTAAACCTTATGGGTGATTAATTTTATGCTTCTTTATGATTGAGTGTTGATTATTTAGCTCAATTCATGCTTCAATTTTAGAATTAATGGTTGCAAATATTGATTCATGCGTATTTGACTTATTCTTTACTTGAGAAAGAGGGACCTAGTTTAGGTTAACTTAGCTAAAATGGAATAGGGTTAAGTGATAGATTGATTAACCTAATTAAAGGGTTCACACTAGAGATAGTAAAAGTACGGCTTGAGCTCTTATCAACTGTTTTGGTTGATATCCATTTGGACTTGAGAAAGCCAAATTTGGCAAAATCACTCTCTAACCGAGAGGTATTGAGTGGGTAATGTGGAGTTGAGAGCTATAATACACCCCCAATAAATAAAACAAGTATAAACATCTTTATCCCATTAGACAAACATCTAGGTTATGGTCACAACCCTAGGACTTTAATCCAATTGGAAAAACCTCAAAAATATTTATCTATAATCTATTTTATTTAGATTGCATTCATTAGAGTAATAGTAGAAATAGAAAACAAAATCGTGTTGTGGAAGTTCAATCTTATATAACCTATTTTCTTGCTTCAAATATATACTCCTAACACCCCTAATAACTCTAGTGAATTCAACCCCGACTCATAGTTGGGTAATTATTATTGCATACGATCGTATCATATCTCCCATAAAGGTGTGTTGTGGACGTCATCAATTTTTGGCGTCGTTGCTGGGGAGTTAAAACGGTGTTAGCTATATATTTGAGTATGTTTTTGGGATATCTTCTTTTCCTTCCGTGTTACTAACTTGTGTGAGAAATCGTAGGTACAACCATAGAGAACAATGAGCTCATAAATTTGCCTTTGGGGGAAGTGGATGTCGAGGATGATCAAGTTGATGAGGTTTCTCTTGAACCTCAAGCCAATATAAGAGGCCGAGTAAAGGATATGCAAGTGCAATAGTCTCTCCCTGTATTAGGGTGGGAAACTTTCAAATCAGCAATGTGATTCTCATTTTGCTTGAGCAACAAGGTTTATTCACCGGTGCTCCTACTCAAAATACGTACAAACATTCGAAGGGGTTTGTGGACACTTTTTGGGAGAGCAAACAAACATATGTCTATGATGATGCATTGAGGCTAAGGCTCTTTCCCTTCTCTCTAAGGGGGAAAGCTTTAGATTGGCTGGACGATTGCCGAACCATTCTATTCACACTTGGGATGAGTTGGCGGAAAAGTTTATTTCTAAGTTCTTATCTCCGGGGCACATGGCTACACTTCGAGATGATATTTTGGCATTTAAGCAAGAGCCAAATGAACCACTACACGAGATATAGGAACACCATAGAACAATTATTAAGAAATGTCCCAACAACGATATGACAGAGAATATGATTCAACAAACTTTCCATCGTGGGATTAACACAACCAACCAATGTGTAGTGAATCAACTTGCTGGTAGGAATTTCATGACTACGCCTTATACGGAGGCATGTGAGATTTTGGATGAGATGGAGGAAACGTTATCGGCTTGGAAATCCCGGGCCAATATTCCATAAGGTGACCCAAATATGATTCACCTTCACAAAGAATTGCAAGACCATGGGCAAGCCATTGCTGAGTTGACAACCACCAGGACGCAATTAGCAAAGTCCCAACTAAATCAAGTGCAAAATCCCAAGCAAGTCAATGCAATGGAGGGAGTGAACATGATAGTGAACAAGAGGAGGACTAAAGGTCCACAAGTGCAAAATCGAGTGGAGAATTATGTGTAAGAAGATAGTGGTTTTGATGAAGATGATTCTTATAATGATCAAGAAAAGGAGGTGCAATATGTGAACAACTTTCAAGGCCCAAACCAACAACGATGGCGACCTCAAAACAATCAAGGCAATTGGAATTCTAACAATCAAGGAAATTGGAGTGGTGACAACAATCAAGGAAATTGTAATAACAACAAAAATCAAGGAAATTAGAGTGGAAATAATCAAGGAAATTTGGGGGGGGGATAACAAACAAGGAGTATGGATCAACAATCAAGGCAACCGTGGGTCGGGCTTTCAAAGGCCCCCAATGTATCAACGACCGAACAACCCGCCTCTTTATCCAACATATGGTTCAAGTTCTTCAAACAACGAGATGGGGCGTATTGAAAACATGTTTAAGCAAATGATGAAAAAGAATGTCGATTCGGATGCCCAACTTGCCCCGCAATGGCTCATTCTCCACCTTCTCTCAACAAGACACCTTTCTTGTCTACTGTCTAGTGACCAAACTTAAAGTTAAACTGTCCTCACGGGTCATAAATTTTATGATTGGAAGTGCTGATGACCCCACTAGTCTACCTTATGGTATGGTTAGCACACATCTCTTGGAAGCCTACAATATCTCTATCTTAGAATAACCTTTTGTCTCTGTCTCAAAATCCTACAACTCTAGAGCCTTTTCCAATATGGGGTATGTGTGTGTTAAGGGTTCCTGGGTGAAGAAACAAGAGGGAGAAGTCAAGAATGTTCATCCTGATTCAAAGGTCGGAGACTATGATTTCTATCATAGTGTAAGTGATCCTGATCTTGTAGAAAAATTGACTGCTATTGACAACAAGCTGACCATCATCAAGGACCTTCTTGCTACAACTCAATCAAATGTTGGGGACATCCATGCCATCTCTAAGGAGACTGGATCCGATGTTTCAAAGATAAGGGTCAAAATTCTCAAACTACCAGAAAATGCAGTCAAAACCTTCAAGGAAGTACATGACAAGATTTATGGGGTGATAGTTTCAGCAAATGCCAGCTTTGAGCGTCTGAAGAAGGTGATTTGAAACACTCTCACTTATCTCTTGCATCGTTAGTTGTGGATATTTCAGACAATATTTTTGCTGTTTTGGACTAGATAACCAGTCGCTAGATGTTTTCTTTATTTTTGCTAAACTATGCATGCCTATAATTGCCTAAATTGCCTGCATCTGTTTATTTTACTTTGTACATATGCATATCCCCTCTTTGTTGATGCTAAAAAGGGGAAGAAAAGTTAGTTATATAGTGCAAGTGAAATAGCAATACTTGTTGAGGGGGAGTCGACTGCAGCATATGAAGCACAACACAAACAGTGACACCTTTTGAGGGGGAGTCGACTGTCACATCATGGAAGTCAACTTAAATGTCAACTACAACAAAGCAAGCAATCAACAGTAACATGGAAGTAAACTGCTTTTATATATTATTTTCTCATCATCAAAGAGGAGGATATTGTTAAATATAAGTTTCATTGATGAAAAATAATTTGTCACTGTTGGTGCAGGATCACAAGGAATCAAACAAATAAATCAAGAAGCCCTATCATTCAAGTATGGATTAAAAAAATAATCTATCAACGGGAGCAAGTAAGGAAGAAGAATGATGGAAACTCTAGAAGCAAAGGAAAGGAGAAGTATCAATGATTAGAGATGAAAAAGGAATAAACAACGAAGATCCGGAAGAAGAATCAATTAGTGATTTGATAGATGATTGACGGAAGCTATTATAGGAAGGTCCCAAATCAAAGAAAAACAAGATTGCGAAGCTATGCGGAGATCGTTAAAGCCCGGAATCAAGGGATCCATCATTGATCACTCAAGTAACGGAAAGATCTGCCTAGCGGAAGAAAAGCCTATCAAGGCCACAAGTCAAGGAAGATCAACAGAAACTTCACCTTATTCTTGGAAAGAATCAATTTATGATTCCTTTCAAGGATCAACTCCCTTGGGTTTGTAATCTATCAAGATTCACGTCAATCAAGAGTCAAGAAGGCCTCACGAAGTATATACTCCCTCTATTTCAATTTATATGAACATATTTCCTTTTTAGTTCGTACCAAAAAGAATGATCACTTTCCTTATTAGGAAACAATTTACCTTTATGCAATGATTTATAGCCACACAAAATATATGTGCCTCATTTTACACCACAAGTTTAAAAGTCTTCTCTCTTTTCTTAAATTTCATGCCCAGTCAAATGGATTCACATAAATTGAAACGGAGGGAGTATACATCTGTTCTAGGCTTGAAGCAATTATACCTTAAACAAACCACTATCACTCTTTTTGTTCAAGAAGAGAGAAGTGACATAATGACTAAGCTGTTGGTGTAAAGCTATATCAACCATCTTGTAATCGAGAAACTTCCAATACTGAAATAGAGCACCATTGCAACCCAATGGGACTGGACGTAGGATTCAGATTGAATCCGAACCAGTATAAAAATCATGATGTCTTTAATTCCTGCATTATTTCTATTATGTTCTTATCTCTAGTCGACTAACTGGTAAACTACTCAACTACTTAGAATAAAAAGAAGAAAAATCAACAATTCATCCCTTCCCCCTCCCCCCCCCCCCGACTTTCAAGAAGCACTTTTTAAAATAAGTAGTTGATGATAGCTTGGCCGAACGGGCTCTTATTTTTATGTGCTAGTTATAGTTCATGGAGGCATAGAGTTGTCTTGCATCATCTTAGCTAATGTTCCGTCAATAGTTAAAATTTTCAAACATAGACCAAATTTTTGAAATGGAAGGAGTAATTATCATTTAATATTAATGATGGAGCTTCTTATGACCAAGACAAGTATGCTTCCATCTTTTAACCAAGCAGGAATAAATAGACTAAATTAATGATATATAACATATAAAAGGGCAAAGTTTTCAAAGTTACATCAGCAATGTCATGTTAAACTTCGTGGCCATCCACTTGTATTGATTCTTCTATTAGGTCAACCATTTCATAGAAGTCACTTAATATCTTTTTTTTGCCATTCAGCTTGCTGTCATACTTTCTTATTAAGTCAACTTTACAAGGTTATAGGCTTGTACAACAAACAAAGGTTAATTAGAGAGCTGAAACATTATCATTCATTTCCAAATCCAAAGAATGATATAACTAGTCTCAAATAAGATGTGAATAACAAGTGAATAAAGGCATGGCTGATTTTTCACGTGATCTTGATCAATATATTCTTAAGACTCAGTGTCAAACACTTTGTCACGTCAAATGCCTTTCAAAAGAATGGCTTGATACAATTCCAATCCCCATTTAAAGAAACAACATAACGAGCTATCCAAGAAAAGGCCAATACTCTCTCTTATCAACTCTTCAATAAGCAATCGCTCGTTCAGGTCCCAACTCATTCATCTTTCTTTAGTTAGCTCCTCTCACTTCTACAAAAACGGGGAAAATCGACCGTCAAAACCGACTGATGTTGGTTGGTAATTGGCAAAAATCGATTAAAAATAGACCGATTCGTGGCGGTCGGTAATCGTAAGGTCGATAGAGCTAACCTACCGACTTTGGTCGGTATTTTTTGACCGATTTCGGTCGGTCAATTAAATTCAAAAAAGAAAAAATTGCTGGAAAAAACGACCGAAGTCGGTCGGTATTTTAATTATGTAATTAAAAAATACATCATCAGGGAATATAACCGGCATCTGTACTGTGGCAGGATACTATTCTACCACTAGACCATTTGTGCATTTTTTTTAAAGACTATTTTTTATTTCATTTATACTCTTTAATTGCATTTTTGAGCGAAAATAACCGACCGATGTCGGTCGATTTTATTAAAAAATAAAATTACCGACTGAATTCGGTCGGTTTTTTAAAATGACCGGCCGAATTAACCGACCAATTTCGGTCGTTTTTTAATATTAATTTTAATTTATTTTAAATAAAAAACCGACCAACTCGCGGGACGCAAAAATAATTTCCCGCATTTATGCGCCAAAGAAAACCGACCAAACTTCGTCGGTTTCGTAAAAAATAATTAAAAAATAAATAATTTTTAAAAACCGACTGACTTCGGTCGAGTTTTTGGCCATTTTTGTGACTTTGGTCAGTCGACCGCGATCGATTTTTGCCGAATTTCTAGTAGTGTCTTATGAACTGGTTCATGAATATCAAACTATTGCAGAAATTAGAGAGTGACATTTTGTTTGCACTAGTTCAGGTGGAGACTTGTTATGTTTTACCAAACTGGCTATGTGGGGAAAATATGGCTATGCAATCCCATTACTAAAAAGACTCTTGCTTTGCCATTCTTTCCCATTTTGTAGGTCAAGCTTGTTTACGCTATGCCTCTTCCACAAATGAGTAAAAAAGTGTAGTATAATTTGAGGGAAAATTAGAGTATGCTGATTGGGAATTCTATGCTGGTTTTGAAGAAATTTTACATTTTAAGATCCTAACGTTTAAACTAGAGGAAGAATTAAGTGTAGGATCATGGAAAGACTTGTTGAACTGCACAGAATATTCAGGAACATGTTATAAACCAATCCATATCAATGGGTTCATTTATTGGTTAGCCTATGCAAAAGATAATAACTTAAGAAGTGATGTGAGAAAAATACTTGGAATGAACTTAGAAAATGAGGAAGTAAAGACCATATGTTGTGCAAATGGCTATAATTTTGGGTTTTCACATTTGGCTGAGATAAAGGGACATGTATGTTTGGTTCAGAATAATAGAGATGGTCATATGTTAAATATTTGGATGTTAAAGACTATGAGAGTACTCAACCCTGGTGTCTAGGGTACAGTATTGAGGTTCATGAGAGTGCTTATAATTTTACTATTCTTGGCTATTTACCAAGAAATAATGAGAATGGAGATGTCTTGATTAGATCCTTTAGAGGTAATCACTTTTGTAATGAAACTGATACAAAAAGGGTCAAGGAATTGCAAAGTTTAAACACAGTAGAGTATAGGTGGTTTCCTCTTTTTTATGACAGTTTTTTTTCTATAGACATGCCTGGAAATTAAAATCTGAAAATTGTTTTTGCACCAAATACTACTGAGCTACTCTAAAATTGGGCTGGGCTGTTCATTCCAAGTCAGAGTCCAGAACCAATTGATGGCCCAATCTAAGCATTCTAAATCTACTGGAATTTTTTGCTTGATTTGTTACTTGGGTCTAGTAATGTCCGCTTGTTCACTTTTCCCACCATGAGTTCAACAATGAGTATCACATAATATAATAAGTTATATGTGTGAGGTTTTCATCGGTTGTCCCTTCTTGTATTAGTTATTTAGTAAGTGGATCTCTTTTTTATTTTTTTCCAACTAATGAACCTTTTAAATCACGGATCTTTTTTGAGCAAACTCAAAATATGAGATAATATTTTGTAAATTATTGAAAATATTAGACCACACTTTAATATTTTGCGAGCATGCTAAAAATTATATGAAGAAATATTAGACTCGAGTCTAACATTGTCACTAAAGAGTAATTTCTAAGGGCTACATTTGTACAACTTTTTAAAGTCTGAATGAAATCTAAATAATGGCCTAAAAAGGGGACATTTGCGTAAACCAGTCTAATATATACTTCAGACAAAATAAAAAGGATTTTTACCTAGCTATACTATATTAAAAACTTATTTACCTATGAATATTTCTTCATTTTCAGTATTGTCCAGTCTCCCATCAAAAGAACGATACAATTAATAAATTTTTAATAATATAAAGTTGTCAGCAATGGTGGGAAGAGAGAAGATGAGGATTCTTATCGTAGTTTAAGGGATTTTGATGTAAAAAAGAAGGAGAGAGAAGAGGAAAGAAAAAAAAAGGAAATGATGTAATTGAATCCCTGAATTGAATGCACTAATAATGGGGTATAGGTCTTTTAAGGAGCAATGTATAGAATTTGTAAGAAAAACCTATATACTTATTAAAAACTACAAAACATAGAGAACATAGGTAAATAAGTTTCTAATATAGTATATCTAGGTAAAAATTCCAAAATTCATCGCGACCAAAATAAAAGTTGAATAATTTAGAAAGGGAGAAAAGAGAAAACAACCAAAAAAGTAGAAAAGAAGAAGAGGAACTGAATTTAGCAAAAATCAAGTAAATTCCATAATTGTCAAATGGAGCCCAGAAGTGCAAGTCAGAAATAGAACATTCAGAGACAAGATAATTCTAACTTTTACTATTTTTGTTTTTTATTTCCAAAAAAACCTTATAACTCCAGAATCTAAGGCAATGGGATATCAAAGTGTCTACTCACTAAAATCAAACTATGAGATCCTTTGCGTAAACTTATGACTTCCACCTAATCCATTATTAATTCAGCAGCCAAAAATTTTAAGTACAAAGTTAGGTAAATGCAGCCAATTAACTTTAATGAACGAGTGTCATTGTATATTTGTATCTTAAAATTGACATTTGCTTAAACGTACAAACGCATTGGTCCAAAATATGTACTGTAAAAAGGGTATGTGTGTCCTCGAATTTCAATCGGGGCCGTTCTAAGTAGGCCAGCCCTTAACAGAATCAGCTCGATAAGATGGCCTACGCAGTCCAATTTTCAATTGCGTGCCTTTTCTTCTAAGGTTTCACTTTTTCTTTGTTTCTATTTTATTTTTGAAGTTTCCACATTTTCTTTTTAAAAAATTCTATTACGTTGAGGGATCAAGGAAGCTAGGGGCGGACATATTTCGATCTGAACCGAAAATACCGACCGAATCGAAAATATTTTTATTTCGATTTCGGTTTTGATTTAAAATTTTAGTTTTTCGGTTCGGTTTCGGTTATTAATTTATTTGGTTCGGTTAACCGAAATCGAATTATTAGCAAACCAACAAATTTTCGGTTGGTTTCAGTCTAATTTACCGAAATTTTGAAATAAAACCAACAAATTCGTCAGTCCAATTATTACATAGAGAGATCCTAATATGATAATGTTCAAACCGATAATTGAACCGAAATTAAAAAACCGAACTGAACCAAACTTATTTTAGTTCGGTTTCGGTTACTACTTTTACAAAACCGAAAACCAAATAACCGAACCAAATTTCTTAAAACCGAACCGACCGAACGCCCACCCCTAAAGGAAGCTGAGCTATCACGACCCAAAATCTATTATAGACCGTGATGGTGCTCAACATCGTCGTTAGGCTAGCCAACACTTAATTATTTATTTTTATTATTTTAAAAATCATAAATCTTGTTTAAATAGAGAGACAAGTGCATTAAAATAAATCGTAGTTACTTGCAGTTTAATTAAAATATAAGGTAAAAGCGTGCCAATATAAAACAATCCATAAACAATTTCTAGAACAACCCCCAAAATCCGGTGTATGATAACTCAAATAGTACAATTATAGCATGGCGTGAACCTAAGTCTACCCGAACATAATCAGTAATTCTAGCATACGCACGGACACTCGTCACATCATACGTGCGTAGCTCCCACAACATGTAGTACATAAGAATATAGCACCTACGAATATAGCAAAAATTCAAGCTGCCAAAAAATTAACCCATCGCGAACGCAAAAAGCTAAGCACGAACGCGATGCACATGGATTCAACTCTTCATGATCGCACCCCTCCTCACGCGACCGCGATGAACAAAACGCGTAGCATCAGGCCACCCCTCCTTTCTTCTTCGCGAATGCGGTACCACCCTCGCGTTCGCGTAGTATAACTGACCACAACACTGCGATCGCAGGCCTAATATCGCGATCGCATAGAACATTTTCACCAGTCGCACCAAATAACTCTTCGTGATCGCGAACTTCCACTCGCGATCGCGTACAAGAAAACCAGCAACAGTCATGACAACAACTTCAGCAAATCCCCAAGTCGAATTTCAATCCGTTAACCATCCGAAATCCACCCGAGGCCCTCGGGACCTCAACCAAACGTACCAACAAGTCCTAAAATATCATACGAACTCGCTCAAAACCTCAAATCACATCAAATAACACTAAAACCACAAATCGACGATCGAAATCTTTCTTTAAACTTTCAAACTTATAAACTTCGACGAACGCGATCGATTCATACTTAAACATTCCGGAATGACGCCAAACGTTACGTACAAGTTATAAATCACGATACAAACCTATTCCAAGGCTCAGAACCTTAAACGGACATCGATAATATCAAAATTCACTTCAAACCAAACTTATGAAAATTCTAAAACTTTCAAAATGTCAATTTCCCATAATAAGCGCCGAAATGCTCCTGCACCACCCGATACTCAACCCGAACACACGCCCAAGTCCAAAATCATCATACAAACTTATTGGAATCTTTAAATCCCGATTCCGAGGTCGTTTGCTCAAAAGTCAAACCTTAGTTAACTCTTCCAACTTATAGCTTTCGTATTTAGAATTTTCCTTCCGAAATAACTCTGAACTTCCCGAAATTCAATTCCGACCTTACGTACAAGTCATCACACATGACTTTACGATGCGCTAGAGCTCAAAACGACCGATCGGATCGTTACATGAGCCTACTTATATTGAATGAAAGACTTTTTGGAAGTGTCATAATTAGATTGATAATAGTAAGGGTGTGAAAAGAGAAAATTTGGATAGCAGGTTAATAGGTAGTAGAAAGTTGTTTTCTTCCCTATAACGGTAGTATCAATGTTAGTTTGGTATTTTTTTTATTCTTAGATTATTATTACTACCTATTATTTTTTTATTATCTTTCGCTTCGATTTTATTAATATCTTGATGTTCTTACTGCTTGTTGCACCTGTTTCTTTTTATCTTTTCTTGAGCCGAAGGTTTATCAGAAACATCTCTCTACCTTCCCAGTGTAGGGGTAAGATCTCATGATACCCCACATATGAGATTTCACTGAGCTTGTTATTGCTATTATAATTGGATTGATAATGAAAGAGTTTAATTAGAAGGAAAGTTATGCTAAATAGCATCATCATCAATTCATGTCCTAATCAAAACAACTTGTTCCCTTTATAAAAGTCATTGGTCTATTTAATTGTGTGGATCAAAATCTGGGGGCCTTTTTGGTGGTAGTGCTTGAGAGTTCATGCGAACCTTCTTTTTGGTGGGTGCTACATTTTTCCTTGGTTCTTTCTGTTTTAAAATGGTAAGAGCCTATAAAAAGTCTTTTCACAATACCACAATCCAACAACTGTGTAGTAATTTGTATAACATAATTTTTTAAAACTTGATAAAGAAATCCCATATGATAATGAGAAAGACTTTTGGAATTATAGTGATAATACATTTGTTGTATGTACGATTTATTATATACCTTTTTTAAGAAAATTAATTTAATAAATTTGTGTATCATTAGTATAATTAAATATGTGGTAACAAGTTACTTACTATTTATTATAGACTACCAATCAATATATTTATATTTATATATTAATATAAAGTAAGGACATAGACCCAGTGATGTGGCAAGCCTCATTGAATAGGAAATGACTTTATCTTTTTTCTCCATTTTTTAGGATTCTCCTATCTTCCCCCTTTATCTCATTAACTAACAAAACTCATAGAAAACAAAAATGGCACTTCTTAAATTATCTTACTTACACCTCTTCATCTTCTTTCTCTCACCTAGCTATTTTTCCTAACTATTACTTCGGTTAGATATCAGATTTAAAGATTTAAAGGCACCTCTTAAGTTATTTTAATTACACCTTTTCATCTTCTTTCTCTCACTTAACTATTCTTCCTTAACAATATATTATAATTGTTTAAAGTCAAATTTATTCACCACAATCTTTAATTCCTTGCACCTTCTTTGCCATCGGTATTTCTCTCATTTTTACTTCTAATGAAGGATGTCTTCCTCAACTTCAAATGAAGAACGAAATGGAACTTCAATGGTCAGCAAAAGTGTAGACAAAAACTGAAAATGAGTACGATGACTTTTACTAACAGATTTAAAATCATGTGGGATGGTTTTAATGGCAGTTCTTGGAGATTTCTTATTCTTGCTTTGTTTTTTATTTTCCTTTCTTTTTCATATAGTACTACTTTTTTTAATTATTTTTTCCAACTTTTGTCTTGGTAGTTATTTTGCCAATAGAATCTACTACAGTTTCAATTTTGGCTGCTAAATATTAGCTAGCGTTTGACCATAGATTTTTAAATTTATTCTGAAAAATTTGATTTAGGTGAAGTTTGGTTTAAAGATGAAAATATGTTTGGACATCAGTTTTCAAAACATATTTTTCAAATTTATTTTGAAAAAAATATGAAACATGACTTATACCCACAAGTTCTAAAAATTATCACAAATACCCAATATCATTATCAATAACATTCATTATATTATCGCAAACCATAGTTCTGAACATAAATAAATTTGATACAAAATTATCATTTTTATAATAAACTACATGATACGCTATTAGGTGACCGAGAAGACGAAATAACATTATTACAAAATAATAAATTGTCGGGGGCAATTTTAAAAAAATGTAATAGTAATATTTTGGCCCAAAACCAACTATTGAGCTGGTTTTGGGATTTGTGATTTTAGATTTTGTCAAAATGTAGGCAAAATCTATGGTCAAACATGTGCTTGCCAAATAAAATCCAAATTTATTTTGACAAAATCTATGGCCAAACGGGTCATTAGTATTAGGTAAAAGTAATCTCGATCTTCATTTACATTCTATCTCTATAATTGTGGTACATAGAGAGATATGACATCTCGGAGATAACATTGTGTCTCCGTTAAAGCAGAATGCTTATTATTTCTTACTTTTATTTTTTTGTTTTTTCTCTCCTTTTATCTCCCCCCAAAAGTCTAATGCTTTTGGTTCTTTTCTCTTTGATTAATCTACTTATTAAAATAGCGGCTGTTCGCGATAATGATAAATATAAAAAAGCATGCAAATTATCCGTTGAAGGGAAATAAGTGGTGAAGAAAGAATTCAGAAATAACAAATCATACTTGTGATTTTAGTGATTATTACTATTATTCTTTATTGGGAACTTATATAATATGTTGAAGATCTCGAACCACAAAATCTAAAAATTCAGAAACTCAAGTCATAAATTTATGAAGCAGATGCAAGATTTGTATTGCAATATAGTTGATAACAAGCACCTAAAAGATGTACCCTTGTAAGGTAATTTGTTGAGTATTTGCTTCAAATCATCTATATATTTATTTACCTTTTTATTAATTTGATATATTTTCTTTATCTCATTGCGCCAAAAGAGTAATATTTTTTTTGTGTGTAAGGTGTTACATAATAATCGCCAAAAGATTCACCGCAAAAAATTGTTAAAGTTGAATTGAATTCAATGAGATAAATTTTTTATCTTCCCCTATTTAAGGTGTTACCAAAACAGTTGGCACAATTAAATTGAATCAATTTTAATTAACAAGTGGAAAGAGGGAGAAGATCAAACAAAGAACAAACCTGTACAGAGAGTGAGAAAAAGGAAAGAAGAAAAAAATCAATTGAGAGATTGGAAAACAGAAAATGATAGAAAACTAGCAATAAACGAAAATATTTGAAAGGAAATACACAACAGACATACTATGCAATTATGTTGCCCCAAACGTTTAGAGAAAGAAAACATTTATTATCTTATGACAGAAGAAAAGTATTTACATAAGTAAATTGATTAATTATATAATTAGACTAATATAATTAGGTATTAAATCCCAGAAGACACATGTAGAAGTGAAACGTTTCTTTAAAAATTCTTTTTCTTAATGAAAATATGATAATGAAAAATGCAGTTAAATGTAAACTCTAATTCTTAAATGATATTTATGTTTGTGATTTCATTAATGTATTAAAAAGAATTCTCTATTAAATTTATAATAAATATTGTTTCTTAAAGTTATGGATGCTTTTCATACCGCGCGAAACGCGGATAATTTTACTAGTGCTAGTATAAATTAGAGTTCTGGCAGTTGCCTTTTACGAATTTTTTACACACACACACACACACACACACACACACACACACACACACACACATATATATATATATATATATATATATATATATATATATATATATATATATATATATACTCTAAGAAAACAAACACACACACACATATATATATATATATATATATATATTTATGAAATTGTTCCCACGATAAAAGCATCTAATCCCTCCTTATATTGACTTAAAATTCTGTTGACACCCAAAATTACGAGAGGTCGTTAAAGCTATGATGAAATTGGATTGATTGGAAGATACACAAATCCATATATGATGATATCAAAATCAATTTGTTATGAAAGAGTGTAATCAAAGCATATATCATATTGAAATCATGAGTGCAGGTCATAATCCATCACTAGTATATGTACTATTCAAAATTCAACTTGTCTGGGCCAGCATACATTAGAAAGGAGCTTTAGCCTTTTTTAAGCTTGGATTTATTATTAAGACCAATATTTAGAAGAATTGTACAAGTCAGTAAGGCACATGGAGTTTAGCAAGATTAGTAACATCATTCACACTTGTTGCCGCCCATTAGACCTTCAACATGGTCCCTTTTTACTTGTTTAAAATTTTGCCTTTTAGTACAAACTGAGAGTTGCGTCTAAACTAAATGTTGGGCAAGGACGAAGGTTCCCTTCTCTCTCTTTTATCAATACGTTATCCCTTCCGACTATGGTATGGGTAAGGGAAGATGAGATCTGCTCATTGATTTTATATTAAATGAACGGTCATATTATGATCGTTTTGGAGACATGAGCCACGCACTACACACAAGAATGAATTGATAAATTCTTTTCTTTCTGCGGGCAGTCTATCACGCATAGACAATTCCTTTAAATTGACCCGTGAAAAAGAATGGGAAGACAAAGATATATCCTAACCCAAGAATGTAGCCTGGTGCCAAACTTATCGATACCTACGATGATATGAATAATATATTGTCAATAAAATAATTAATATACGTGCAAGTTAGACTTATATTTCAGTCGTAAATAAACGGATAAAGACATATATACTACTCATTGAGCAGCCTTACTTGACAACTAGTTCGTGTCTAATGGAGTATAAAAGTTAAGAAGAGAACATAATTCTTTCTTCAAATTGAGAAAGAAAGAGGATAGACTGGATGTTCTTGAATAGTGAATTCGACATTCACAGAAGAACAGCCGGAATGATATTAGAAAGTTTTGAAGATTTATTGAGCAAGGTTTGATTATGAATTGGGTTTTAAGGAAATGATACTCTCTGATTATAATAAAAGATATATTGAAATTGTTTTAAGTTAATATCAATTTCCCATCATTTTCAATACCTTAATTTTCTTCCTTTTTCCCAAGCCGCCTCTATTTTATCTATGAGAGTTGATTGTTTGACTTAGCTTTATTCTCACGACTTATGTCCTTTGTTCTCTGGCGTCTGGACCTATCCCAAAGTGTTGTCTCAGTCTTAGACGAGGGGTATACAAATCTAACCAGAAAATCGCACCAAATCGAAAAGTCTTGATTAAAAAATCATATTAGGTTTAGTTTGGTATTGAATAAAAAAAAGTAACCAAACCGACATATAAATATATAATTTTTTATATATAATTTTAAGACTTTATACAGAATTTTATTTAAAAGATGTCTAGAAATATTTGAGATCCTCTCATGTGATATAATATTCAATAGAACTATAAAGTGCATTTATTTTTATTTACTTTAAATAATAGATTGTATCACTTTCTTATTATGTGTTATCTCTTTGTTCTTTCATATTCATATGTCAAAATTTATTATATGTTTTTCGAATTTGAAGTGGTATTTCGATAATCTAAAATTACATAGAACATATCATTATTTAAGTATCATATTGATTTTTATGTTTAATTCTTAGATTTGGTTAACCCTGAAAGCGTACATCAACAAAAAATTATTTGTAGATGACTAAGAAAATAAACTATTATGTGTTACTAAAAATAATTCTCCCGTAAGATCACTTTAATAGATCATATGTTTGTTATTTTTTTTTAAGTTTTAGTAAACATATATTCACTTATCAAAAATTTATCTATAACTTTAATAATGCAAGATTGAAATAATATTCATGTAATAAAAAAAAATCCGAAAAATTCGACAAAACCGAACCAATCCAAACCGATATAATTGGTTTGGTTTGATTTTGATAAAATTCGAACCAAATCAAACCAACCCGGTCCATGTATACCCCTACTTAGGACATATGTTTTGTTTTTCATATATGAGGACTAGAGGTGTACAAACCGAACCGAAAAACCGCACCAAACCGAAAAGTCAAACCAAACCGATTAAAAAACCCGACTTGGTTTGGTTTGATTTGGTTTGGTATTGAGTAAAAAAATCCGAACTAACCCGACATATAAATATATAATTTTTATATATACTTGTAAGATTTTATATAGAATTTTCTTTAAAAAAAATATGTAGAAATATTTGGGATTCTCTTGCGGGATATAAATTTTAATAGAATATGAAGTGATCCATATTTATTGACCTTAAATAATGGATTGTATGATCACTTTCTTATCAAGTGTTACTGAAATGCATCTATCTCTATGTTCTTCCATATTCATATCATATGTTAAGATTTATTAAATTCTTATATCTTTTTCGAATGTGAAGTGATTATTAATATTTATGTATCCTATTGATTTTTATGTTTAATTACTAAATTCGGTTAACCTGAAAGTGTAAATCAACGAAAAATTATTGTCAGACGACTAAAAAATAACTATTATGTGTTACTAATAGAATTCTCCCATAAGAATATTTTAATCGATAATATGTTTGTCAATTTTTTATATTTTTACTAAATATATATTTACTTATCAAATATTTAACAAAGTAAGATTAAAATAGTATTTAAGTAACAAAAAAATCCGAAAACCCCCATAAAACCGAACCAATCCAAACCGATATAGTTGGTTTGGTTTGGTTTTAATAAAAACCGAACCAATCCGGTCCGTGTACACCCCTAACGAGAACTTCATTACATTAGAAACAATATTCAATTAAACTTTTCACTGTCTCGTATGAATCCCTTAATACATGAATTGTAAATGTCATTTTAAATTGAAAACAATTCTTTCCTTACACCTAATGTCTATTAGTATCTTGCAGTAGAGGCTACATTCATGTTTGAGCCATGCATCATAAGGCAACTAAATTTTAATTCTTACATTTTCATACATCTAATATAATCTATTAACCCGTGCTAGTTTTTTCATTCAACCAAAGTTGTAGCTTTCATAATACAATCGGACCTTTTTATATAAGTACCTTTATAATATCACTTTATTACGAAGGTCAAGTTTTTTTTTTTATGAAAATCAATTTTTATAGTGTTATAATATATGTTATCTATAATGACATTTCAGCCAAAAACTTTTTGGAATATATGAGGTTGTTTTGGAGAGTTTAACTGTAGTGCATTACTCTCTACGACTTGCTTTTCACGTCTGAACTGCTACAGAAGTTAATGTTGTTGAGGTTTTATTTTAAGATGTAATATTCTTAAAATGAGGGTGAATGGGAAATGGAGGGAAAATGAAATTTTGAGTAAAATTTTAAGTTTCCCCCTCTTAACAATGAGACATTGTCCCATATTGGAAGTGGAAGACATTTTTGGTGGGTATATATATAATTGCTCTTCTTGTAGCTCTTAAAGAGTTAAGAAGAAAGCAAGCCTCGCGCCGTCGTCGTCGTCGCTCGCTCGGCTCGAATTTATTATTATTGTTTCATTACGTTAACTTATATTTTGCAGAATTAATATTTACAAATACAGGAATATTGACCGGGAATAACAATCTTAAGGAATTTAATATTTATTTCTGTACTTGTGTTATTCTTATTATTCTGCAAACTAAAACCTTTGTGGTTTGTGTACTCCCGTTTTGGAGAGTTAAGCCTTCGTGGCGTTTTGTTGGATATTAAAATCTACGTGATTTTTACTCCAGTTTGAAAACGTGTATTAAACGTTTGTTTGTGTCATTCTTTTCTGTAAAAGATGATGACTGAAAACGAAAACCAAGCTGTTCCGATGGCGACTGCCAACGCAACGACAAGCCGAACACCGGCGTTGGCACCGGCAGAAAAACCCGGAAAATTTTCCGGGATTGATTTCAAACGCTGGCAGCAGAAGATGTTCTTCTACTTAACTACGTTATGTCTACAGAAGTTCATCAAGGAAGATGTTCCTGATCTGCCGGATAAAACTCCAGATAATGAACGCTTTCTCGTGATTGAAGCGTGGAAGCATTCTGATTTTTTATGCAAGAATTATATTCTTAGCGGACTGGATGATAATCTGTATAATGTATACAGTAGCATGGAGACATCCAAAGAATTGTGGAATGCGCTTGAAAAGAAATATAAGACTGAAGATGCCGGGATGAAGAAATTCGTTGCCGCAAAATTTTTGGACTACAAAATGATAGATAGCAAGTCTGTTATTACTCAAGTCCAGGAATTGCAAGTGATTATTCATGATCTACTTGCTGAAGGTCTTGTAATCAACGAAGCATTCCAAGTAGCAGCAATGATTGAGAAGTTGCCTTCATTGTGGAAGGACTTCAAAAATTATTTGAAACACAAACGAAAGGAAATGTCCCTTGAAGATCTCATTGTTCGGTTGAGAATCGAAGAGGACAATAAAGCTGCTGAAAGGAGAGGCCGTGGAAATTCAACAATAATGGGAGCAAATATTGTTGAAGCTAACAAAAAGAGGAAGAAGGCTTCTGGTCCGAAATACAACCCAAGCAAGAAGCGGTTCAGTGGAAACTGCTACAACTGTGGGAAAACCGGACACAAATCTACGGAGTGTCGTGCTCCGAAGAAAGACAAGAAAAGGGGTCAAGCAAACATGGTAGTAAACCATGATGATGTTGATAACTTGTGTGCCATGCTCTCTGAATGTAACTTGGTGGGAAATCCTAAACTGTGGTGGTTTGATTCAGGAGCCACTCGCCATGTTTGTGCAGTTAGAGAGGCTTTTGCTACCTATGCTCTTGCTGAACCCGGAGAGACAGTTTATATGGGAAATGCTTCAACAGCAAAAGTTGAAGGATATGGGAAGGTATTTCTAAAAATGACTTCTGGCAAGGTCATGACTTTGAACAATGTCCTTCATGTTCCCGAAATGAGAAAGAATTTAGTCTCTACTGGACTTCTTGTTAAGTACGGTTTTAAGTGCGTTTTTGTATCCAACAAGGTTGTAATTAGTAAGAATGGAATATTTGTGGGAAAAGGTTACCTCACCGAGGGCCTTTTCAATCTAAATGTAATGGTTGTTGAAAATAATAATAATATTTCAGCTTCTTCTTACTTACTTGAGTCAAATGATTTATGGCATGTACGTTTGGGTCATGTCAATTATAAAACCTTGCGGAAAATGATTAACTTGGAAGTACTGCCCAAGTTTGAATGCGAAAAATTAAAATGTCAAATATGTGTGGAATCTAAGTATGTTAAACATCCTTATAAGTCAGTTGAAAGGAATTCAAATCCTTTAGACTTAATTCACACAGATATTTGTGACATGAAGTCAATACCATCTCGCGGTGAAAAGAAGTATTTCATAACTTTTATTGACGATGGTACTCGATATTGCTATGTTTACTT
Organism: Nicotiana tabacum; assembly: GCF_000715075.1. NCBI lineage: Eukaryota > Viridiplantae > Streptophyta > Magnoliopsida > Solanales > Solanaceae > Nicotiana > Nicotiana tabacum. Next base: position 101,048,327 of record NC_134081.1, read on the forward strand.
ACTGAATAGTAAAGATGAAGCAATAGACGCATTCAGGCAATACAAAAATGAAGTTGAAACGCAACTTAACAAGAAAGTAAAAATGATAAGAAGTGATAGGGGTGGTGAATATGAATCTCCTTTTGAAGAAATATGTTTAGAATATGGAATTATTCATCAAACAACAGCCCCTTACACGCCCCAATCTAATGGGATTGCGGAAAGAAAGAATCGCACATTAAAGGAGATGATGAATGCGTTGTTGATAAGTTCTGGTTTGCCACAGAACTTGTGGGGGAAGCCATTCTTACGGCTAATCGAATATTAAATCGAGTGCCCCATAGCAAAACACAATCCATTCCTTATGAACAATGGAAAGGAAGGAAGCCCAACTTGAATTATTTTAAAGTGTGGGGGTGTTTGGCAAAAGTGCAAGTTCCTAAACCCAAAAGGGTAAAGATAGGACCGAAAATCGTTGATTGTGTTTTCATAGGATATGCGACAAATAGTAAAGCATATCGATTTCTGGTTCATAAATCAGAAAATCCCGACATTCATAATAATACGGTTATAGAATCAGATAATGCTGAGTTTTTTGAAAATATATATCCGTATAAAAAGGAATGTGAGTCGTTTGGTGAAGGATCTAAACAACCTCGGGAAGAAACAAAAGAAAGTACATGTAATCAGGAGAATCCAAGACGTAGTAAACGTCAAAGAACGTCTACTTCATTTGGACCAGATTTTGTGACTTTCTTATTGGAGAATGAGCCTCAAACATTTAAAGAAGCTATGACTTCTTCGGAATCATTGTTTTGGAAAGAGGCAGTCAATAGTGAAATAGAATCCATATTGAACAACCATACATGGGAATTGGTTGATCTTCCTCCTGGAAATAAACCTTTGGGTTCTAAATGGATTTTTAAGAGAAAAATCAAAGATGATGGCACTATTGATAAATTCAAGGCAAGGCTCGTAGTCAAAGGGTATAGACAACGAGAAGGTCTAGACTACTTTGATACATACTCTCCAGTTACAAGAATTACGTCCATACGGATGTTAGTAGGATTAGCTGCAGTGTATGGTCTTGAAATTCATCAAATGGATGTTAAGACGACCTTCTTAAATGGAGAGTTGGAGGAAGAAATTTACATGGAACAACCTGAAGGGTTTGTGGTTCCAGGTAAAGAAAAGAAGGTATGTAGACTTGTTAAGTCTCTTTACGGACTAAAACAAGCACCCAAACAATGGCATACGAAATTTGACCAAACAATGTTGTCAAATAGTTTTAAGATAAATGAATGTGATAAATGCGTGTACATTAAAAATGTTCCAAATCACATAGTCATTGTTTGCCTATATGTGGATGATATGTTGATAATGAGTAATGACATTGCCAACATAAATGCTACTAAGCGTATGCTCAATAGCAAGTTTGATATGAAAGACTTGGGAGTTGCTGATTTAATTCTGGGAATTAAGATCAATAAGACTCCTCAAGGTCTGGCATTGTCACAATCTCATTATATTAAGACAGTACTTGAAAAATTCAAGCACTTGGGCTTTAAAGTTGCAAAGACCCCAATTGACGTGAATCTTGCATTAGCAAAGAACAAAGGCCAAAGCATATCACAATTGGATTATGCTCGTGTATTGGGATGCTTAATGTATATCATGAATTGTACACGACCAGACATAGCTTGTGCTATAAGTAAACTGAGTCGATATACGAGCAATCCAGGCCAATCTCATTGGATGGCAATGAAACGAGTTTTGGGATATTTAGAACATACCCAGAACTTTGAATTGCACTACAGTAATTTCCCTGCGGTGATTGAGGGATACCGTGATGCAAATTGGATCACCGGTTCAACTGATTCTAAGTCCACGAATGGATATGTATTCACTATTGGTGGAGGAGCGGTATCTTGGAAGTCGTCCAAACAAACATGTATTGCCCGCTCTACAATGGAGGCTGAATTCATAGCCTTAGATAAAGCCGGTGAAGAAGCTGAATGGCTCCGGAATTTCTTGGAAGACATTCCATTTTGGCCCAAACCGTTGGCACCAATATGCATACATTGTGATAGTCAAGCGGCAATTGGAAGGGCTGGGAGCGTCATGTATAACGGTAAATCTCGTCATATACGACGAAGATATAAAACCGTTAGGCAATTACTCTCTAGAGGAATTATCACAATTGACTATGTAAAGTCAAGTGATAATGTGTCGGATCCACTTACAAAAGGCCTAACTAGAGAGGTAGTTGAGAAATCATCAAGGGGAATGGGGCTATGGCCGAGAACAAGTCATTGTGGCGGTAACTCTACTTAGAAGACTGGAGATCCCAAGATCTAGGTTCAAAGAGATCAAACAAAGTCATTAATGACGGTTCAACATTGTCAAATAAAATTTTAGTCCATTCTCGTGATGAGACAATGTTCAGTACCAAGGATAAAGCATTAAGGCTTTTTAATGATTTCTAAATTTGATACGGGGTATATCAAATAGTGTATCTACAGGATGACACGTTTAGGAATCACCTATTTAAGTGTGAAGTGTGAGCCGCTTCAAGGAGAACTTTGTAAGGCCAGTTTTCTACGCACTTATGAAACCAGGCGGTGTTCATGGCTGAAATGAACACAACAATGAGAACCAAAGACGGTTAAGGGTTGATTGTGTGACTTATGGTTGTCTAGGTATACACCAAAGATCGACGGTTCAAAGATATCAAATCTACCGATTGACCGAGTATATCCGACATAAGTTTACTACGGAAAGTTCAAAGGGAAACCTACTTATCCAGATGCAATTAATCCTTGCTTGTAAATCACACAGTTTTTCATGCATACTTCCGTGATATAGCCATTCCCCATTCATGTGGGGGATTGTTGAGGTTTTATTTTAAGATGTAATATTCTTAAAATGAGGGTGAATGGGAAATGGAGGGAAAATGAAATTTTGAGTAAAATTTTAAGTTTTCCCCTCTTAACAATGAGACATTGTCCCATATTGGAAGTGGAAGACATTTTTGGTGGGTATATATATAATTGCTCTTCTTGTAGCTCTTAAAGAGTTAAGAAGAAAGCAAGCCTCGCGCCGTCGTCGTCGTCGCTCGCTCGGCTCGAATTTATTATTATTGTTTCATTACGTTAACTTATATTTTGCAGAATTAATATTTACAAATACAGGAATATTGACCGGGAATAACAAATGTTGTGTTCCACGTCCACTCAATCATGAAAAGAAAATTACCTTGTGACATGTTTTGGAAATCACCTACCAAACTAATTAGTACTCTCTCCGTTTATTTTTATTCGATACGTTTTGACTTTTCACGCTCCTTAAAAAATAATAAATGAAGTGTATAATTTACCATGATACCCATATTAATTGATACATATTTTATTGGATTTTAGAAAAGGATTTGAAATGAATAATAAATACTGTGGATATAACAGAAAAATATTTTTGTCTTCTCTTGATATGCGTAAAGTGATAGGTAAAAATAAAAATTTATTTTTAGTATACATGCGAAGTAAAAGAGAACGGAAAGAGTATTTAGGACAACCCATGAGAAAAATCGCATTTCTTTTTCAGATTAATGATTATCTTTCCCACTTTTCAAAGTTTCAAATAAAAAGAGCTAATTCGATCTTTGCAACACCCAATTTCATTCAAAGGTTAAATTCTCTCCACTTATCGTATATGGATTCCTTATAAGTTAATTCGACCTACAACAATATAATTTAATTTTACAGTAATTGGAGGCGGCAAATTCAACCATTTAGTTACCAATCCAGTTTAGACGAGTTAAGTTATGACATGTTTGTTAACTTAATTTAATAGGTTGAACACGATATGACCCATTAAATTATGGGGATCAAACCAGTTTAATCCAATAGTTCAAAATGCAACCCAATTTCAAACATAGAAAACAAAATATTTAGAGATTAAGAATTTTGTAACTTTAGAAGAACTTAAGCTAATAACTTAAAGAAAAACACATTAGTTTTCACTTTTTTTAACAAAAAGGAAAAAAAGGGGAGGGATGTCTCTCTTTGGCCAATTGGGTTATGGGTCAATGTTTTAACCCATCTTAATCCAATTTATTTTAACCCAATTAAATTTTAGACGGGTTATTTACCACATGTCTTGATATGATAATCTAAAAAATAAAGTAATAATATACTACAGTCGATTAAATTAATTAACAATATAAAAATTCTTTATATTACATATAACTTAAATTCATATTTTAAATTTATTCAAGAAGAATATCAAATCCACACTAAGATCCCATCATTATATGCTTCCTACATATATGGTACATTAAGACACGGAGCTAGTATTTGAATAATACTTTTAAGTTATTGGTTTCTAAATTAATGATTTGTATATATTTATTAAATTTGTTAATATAAATATAAGGTTTGAACAAAAGTTTTTGAGTTCAGCCGAATCCGCAAACAGCACTTTAGCTATGCCCCGGGTACATTTTGGCTTTCAACCATGTGCTGCATCTTCCTTTCCCCTGCTCTCCTCACCCCCTCTCGTTTTTAGCACATTATATACACTGTTATTCTTACATTTGAATTTCAAGACCCAAACAGAAAATGGAGTTTCTATTTCTCTCACTGTTATTGCTATTTTCAGTAGAAACAAAAGCGGAGGAACATTATTATTATCTGAATAACACAAGCAGCAACTCCATAGATACTACTAGAAATCTCTTAGGAAGAAGTAGTGGTTGTAATATTTTCAGAGGCAAATGGGTTTATGATTCTTCATATCCTCTCTATGATTTCTCAACCTGTCCTTTCATTGAAAATGAATTCAACTGCCAGAAGTACAAAAGACCTGATAATTTGTACCTTAAATACAGATGGCAACCTTTCTCCTGCAATCTGCCAAGGTAAGAGATACTGATTCTTTTTGACTCATTCTGTTAATAGTACTGTTATTTTTTGTTGTTTTCTACTAATTTGAATTGTTTAAAAATGTTTATTGCAGGTTTAATGGGTTGGTTTTCTTGGAGAAATATAGGGGGAAAAATATAATGTTTGTGGGTGACTCATTGAGTTTGAATATGTGGCAGTCATTAGCTTGCATGATTCATTCATGGGTGCCAAAGGCCAGAATTGCAGTCATTAGGAAAGAAGGACTTTCTGAAATTGCATTTCTGGTTAGTTCTGCCCATGCATTTCTGAGTATTTTACTATGATAAAAGAATTTTTTATGAGTTTACTGCTATAGTAAATAAAGTTAAATTAAAACTTCATTCAAATGTTGTTCTTGTGGTTCAACTATTATTTTTTTAATATTTGGCAAAAATGTTGGAGTAGTTTTATTTATGACATGCTTGTCTTGTCCTTGTCCCTATGTAGGCCTTTGGGAAGGTAAAGTTCTAAATGACAGTGAAATTTTCCCTAGAAGAAAGAAAAGAAAAGAATAATTTTTACTACATGCTTGTATTCCTGTTATGCTTGTTTCTTTTCTCAATTTTAGTAAAGCCTTAGTGATATTTTTAGAAAGCATAAAACTTTGAGTAGACAAATTTTAAATTACATAGTCGTTTGGATAAATGTACGTTCATTTACATTTTTTTCCTAAAAAAATATTTGCCCAAGTAACAAATCTTCTCCTTCTTTCGTTTTCTCTTCTTCATCTTTGGGTTTGGGAGAGGGAAGTTGTTAAAGTGGCGAAACAGTAAGGTCGTATGTCTCATAAGGGAATATAAACAAATAAAATCATTAATTCAATATAAAACATTATCCAAAGCTCTAAAAAAGAGCTCTATTCACTATCAAATAAAAAACATAGAGGAACATATATAATTATTAAGAACTTTGAGGGAGAAGTGATGATCAAACTTAGGCATGCACAAATTTAAAATGTGTATCTTCTACTACATAGGATGCTAATATGAATAATAATAGTGCATGCTTTACATGGAAAATATGTTCTTTCCGAGTGTATTTTATTTTATTAAATCACCAAGTGGTTGTATTTGTGAACTTTTGGTTTTTATAAAATTGGGATTTTAAGCATAGAAATTAAATTGCGAGTTGTAATATGCTTTTAGGTATACTCGTGAAGTATTTTATTTTTTAACTTTTGGGAGGTGATGAGTCATAATTATTATTATGGAAATTAAACAAAGGTCAGCTTGTTTCAAGTTTCACTTTAAATTTGTTGTTTGGCATAATAAAGACAAAGTGGCGGCCTCTCCATATTTTATTGCCTTCTCTTTTTCACACACAGAGGTGAGAAGGTTAAATAAAAAGCAGCAAGTCACCGAAACATTTATGAGAATTGAAGTTTTATGTCGGAATTTAAACTCTACGCCTGTTTTTCATTTAATCTTTAATTTGTCAAACATTTCTACAACTGGATTTCAGAAAGTGTAAGAAAAAGAACACACGGCAATCATGAATATATTTGAACACAACTTTATTCCGAAATTAACCTATAGATTTATCATCATTTACGCCGGTGATCACGTCGAAATTAAGATTGCATCTCTGACGCAAAATAATAGTGACTATTTAAATTGTCTAACTAGTCATTACATGATTGGCTCGCTAAAGGGACAGATATAATATTACCTGTTGACATTAGATTGTCAATTAGATCTATAATAAGTGTTTGTACATAAATCTTGTTTAAAAATTTTGAAATAATATTGGAGATTATATTATTCAGATTTCAGAGTAGGCTTTGTGGGCAAAAGGAGACCGCAACTACTTCTTAGTAGTTGGGGGTAGAAACTAGACTGCTTAATTAAAAAAAGGAACTAAGTAGACATAGATAATGGAAGTTCGGTAGTCCATTAATTACGTATTACATAGTGTTCTCTAATGTCTAAAGTGTATGGCCAACAAATACTTGGACCACCTCCTCTCTTTACTTTTGCAAAGTACTTAATTGGTTTGCTTTTTCAGAAGAAATAACTCTCCTTTTTTAAATTAAAAAAAAACATCACACTTCCTTATGCCAGATTAACTTTTTCCGTGATATTTACAAGTGCATTGAAATAGGTTTACCAACTTTTTGGCAAGTTTTAATTTGAGAGAAAATATTGTATTTTGGGGATTTGACACAGGACTATGGAGTTAGATTGCTACTGTACAGATCGCCTTACTTGGTGGATATGGTGAAAGAAAATGTTGGAACTGTTCTGAAACTGGACTCTATCCGAGGTGGCAACGCTTGGAGAGGAATGGACGTCTTGATTTTCAACAGCTGGCATTGGTGGACCCATACCAAAACTTCTCAGCCGTAAGATCCTTTTCTTATTCAGGTTCATGTGAATTTATTTTTAATTGAACAGTCGAATTACTAGAAGGTAAACCTGGTAAGTGGGTCGGGTCGACTCACATCCCCGCAATTTAACTCCCATTATATTGACCCATTTAGCAGTTCGGCCCCTTTCATACATGGACCAGTCCATCTCTCTTAAATAAAGTATCTGGGCTGGTTCTGCAATCCTAACTCACCAATTGGATCCAGCCCGAGACCAGTATCACCTGTTGGCCCAATTGGCTAAGCCACCAATTTGAATTAGATGTCACGAGATCGAATTTTAATAACTAGCTTCTTTATCATTATTGTTACATTATAATCTTTTCTAAACCGAAACTCAAAGTCAAGCAAATATTTTTGCAGGTGGGATTACATGCAAGAAGGGAACAAACAATTCAAAGATATGAACCGTTTGTTAGCTTATTACAAAGGGATGTACACATGGGCAAGATGGGTCGACCGAAATGTTGACCCAACTAAAACCAAAGTTTTCTTCCAAGGAGTTTCCCCTACTCATTACGAGTAAGTAATTTCTTTAAATAATTTTCTTGAGGCATTTTCGTCCGGTCACTTCCCAAAATACTGTTTACAAAGCATCCCGTGTTTACGCAGGATCCGGGAAAAGGCCGCACCCCAAGGGGATGTGATATAAGTAGCCTACCCTGATGCAAGCATCAGTGGCTGATTTAATTACTCGAATCCGTGACCTATAGGTCACATGGAGACAACTTGACAGTTGCTTCAAGACTCCCCTTCAACTTCCCAAAATACTATAATATGATTCAGAGTTATTGATCCAATAATTACATTAATTTCTTTTTAATATCTAATTATTGTTGTAAAACCAGGGGAAAGGATTGGAATGAACCAACAAAATCATGCAAAGGAGAAACACAACCATTCTTTGGTTTAAGGTACCCAGCAGGGACACCAGCACCAGTGCTTGTAATGAACAAAGTCCTAAGCAGAATTAAGAAGCCAGTTTATTTATTGGACATTACAACACTCTCTCAATATAGGAAAGATGGACATCCAACTTTTTACAGTGATCACAATACCTTAGATTGCAGCCATTGGTGTCTTCCTGGATTGCCTGATACTTGGAACCTTTTGCTTTACACATCTCTTGTTGGCTGAAACACAAAAAAAAAATAAAAAATAAAAAAATAAAAAATAAAAAAATAAAAAAATAGCAAATGATCTTTTTATCTAGAAGCCAAGATTCATTTTTCAATTGTAAGGAGTGATTTGTGTTTAGGAATTTGCTTGACTTGATTTCTCAAGTTGGTAGCTACAAAATAAGAATGGTGATTGTTCAGTGTAGCATAGAAACAGGATTCTTAGGCATGAGAGGATGCCCAAATTAGTTGAATGAGGCATATTGCCCTTGGATTTGTTCTTTATGTAGATTCAACAGACGTTGCATTATTATTTTGTATGATAATTTAATGCAAAAATTATGAATTGGTTTCATCGGTTAGTAGTTAAAAGATTGCAATTTAAAATCACGATTACAGTTTCGAATTCAGAATTTTTCTAAGCAATGTTCCAGTTAATAGCCTATTTGGCCAAGTTTCTCCATTTTTCAATAATAATAATAAATATTTTTGACTAGAAGAAGAATCAGTTTTAGAGGAGCTTCTCTCCCAACGCATTTAATTAAAAAATACTTTTGACCAAAATACACTTAAAAGCAGTTTTTAAAAGTTTGGCCAAACATTAATTGCTACTCAGAAGTGATTTTCAAATAAATTAGCCAAACACAAACTGCTTCTCACCAAAAGTACTTTTGAAAAAAATACTTTTGAGAAAAAATACTTCTCAAAATAAGTTGATTTTGCAGTTTGGCTAAACAGGCTATAAGTCCTGTATTAAAATTGGTGAGCTTTGTAATAGAAAATTTTTCCATAGTTAATGATGATGTTTCCCGTTTTTTACTTACTAGTCTCAGGATATGCGCAAAGCGCGTGTACCCCAAAACAACGAATAATTTTTTAAAACGTGGCACGTAAATATTTGTAAAAAGTATATTTCAGTTATAAAATAAAGGTTAAGCTCTAGAAATTAAAAAAAAATAATAATTAATGATGACTCAAGTTTGAATAAAATTTGTTTTCTACTGTATACGGTCGAAGTCGAGCTTGACTACAAATTGGTGGATTAGGCTTGGAACGTGGCGACCAAGAACTGAAGATCGACCTCGAGTCCCGTCGAGCTAGAACCCGAGGTCGGAAAATCTGCCTTCGAGAAACATTAAATCTGGTGTCGATCTTAGCCTCGAACACGCTTGGGGATAACTAACAGAAGACCGAAATATCCGTGACCGGTCGGATATTACGGCGAGAATCTCGGCACATATCAGCAAAGAACTGACAATCAGTAAATCAAGAGATTTTTACCTTTTATAGAGATGTACCTAGAGTATGACTCATCTACTATCTAAAGGGGGTTTGCTAATTCATTTAAGACATGGTAACACGCATCACAAAGCAATATATTATTATTTCTAGTTCTCATTATCTTGTCATTCTGTTCCGGCATCGATAAAAGCATTTTTGACTCGAGGGTGACTAATCTTCAAGGCTAAGATTGTTCAACTTGTGTGGTTTGCATTTACTTTTTCATCGTTTATTTAAATATTAATTTGATTTCTCATTTTTTATCAAGTTAGATCACGTATCCTTAAAATATCGTACAAATTCAATTGTTATCCGATTTTGAGGGTAAACAATTTGGCACCCACCATGGGGCTAAGGATAATAGTGGTTATTATATACAAATCTCCATAACACACACTACTTTATACTTGCTCTTTGAAGTGTCTTTGATTCCAGGCTAAAATATAAAATGTCGAACTCTCAATCAACACCCCTGCATGTTGACAACGAGTCCGGTCATCAAGGTGAAAATAACAACATGGCGCCCGAAAATGAGGTACCACTTGCTGATCCCATTGGAATTCCGATCGCAGACCTGATTGACGTTAATTCACATGTGGCTATCGATGCAAACTTGCCTACCGACCCCGAAAATAGCGTTCGTGGTGGAGCCCGATCGGCAACTCGAAACGCACAAAATATTGAAGGAGACGGGATTAGTCTACGGGTGATCTTCGAAATGCTGCAGGCTCAACAGGCGGCGATAGCTCAATTACAGAATCAAAGCCGTGCACCGAGCAGGGTTGAGCTCGATCCTCCCTAGGAAATCACCCGAAGGAATGAACCGGTCATAGAAAGGTCAAATGAACATGAATCGGGGGCTAACCCCGAGATTATAAAGATGCTCGAGGAGATGACAAAGCGGTTAGAATCAGGGGAGAAGAAAATCAAAACTAACGATAAAAAATGGAGACCTACAACTCCAGGGTAGACCAAATCCCAGGAGCACCTCCTATATTGAAAGGACTGGATTCCAGGAAGTTATTACAAAAACCTTTTCCTCCGAGTGCGACTCCGAAGCCGATCCCCAAAAAATTCCGTATGCCAGAAATACCTAAGTATATACCGACCCGAACGAGCATGTGACCTCTTATACATGTGCCATCAAAGGGAACGACTTGGAGGGCGACAAGATCGAGTCTGTTCTGCTAGAAAAAAAATTGGGAGACCCTGTCAAAGGGAGCTATGATATGGTATCACAACTTACCTCCTAATTCCATTGACTCATTTACTATACATGCAGACTCTTTTGTAAAAGCATATACTGGTGCCATCAAGGTCGAGACTAGAAAATCAGACCTTTTTAAAGTCAAACAAAGGGATAACGAGATACTCAGGGAATTCGTGTCCCGATTTCAAATGAAACGAATGGATCTGCCGTCGGTCGCTGATGATTGGGTTGTTCAAACTTTCACTCAGGGACTCAATATTCGAAGCTCGGTGGCTTCACAACAGCTGAAGCAGAACCTGATAGAATACCCGGCTGTTACATGGGCCGATGTGCATAACCGGTATCGGTCGAAAATTAGAGTCGAAGATGATCAACTCGGGGCCCCTTCGTGGTCTGTCTATCCCGTCAGAACCCTCAATAGAGTCAAGAGAGACATCGATCGTGAACCGAGGCCAAACAGGGTTCGGTACCAGCCATATAAAAGAGATCGGAGAAGCAGTGGGTCCAGGCGGAACTCCATGAGAAACGAAAGGAGAAATGACCGGGGTCAAAGCAATCGGGGACTCATGACCAAAAATGGCTTCGACAGGTCCGTCAGGCCTAAAGAAGCGCAAAGGCTATCAGAATACAACTTTAATGTCGATACTGATTCCACCGTATCAGCTATCGGGCACATCAAAGATACCAAATGGCCTCGACCCCCTACAATCCGATCCAACCCAAAGGGATCCTAACCAGATATGCAAATATCATGGCACTCACGGTCACATAACAGAAGATTGTCGACAGCTGCGAGAGGAAGTAGCCCGACTATTCAACAATGGGTACCTTCGAGAATTCTTGAGTGACCGAGCCAAGATTCATTTCAGGAACATATATTCTAACAAACAAGCAGAACAAGAAGAACCTTAGCACGTCATTAACATGATCATCGGTGGGGTTGATGTCCCACATGGGCCGATGTTGAAACGCACCAAAGTATCCATCACTAGGGAGAAACAAACTCGAGACTACATACCGTAAGGAACTTTATCTTTCAGCAACGAGGATGTGGAAGGGATCGTACAACCCTACAATGATGCACTAGTAATATCTGTACTCGTAAATAAAATTCGGGTTAAACGTTTATTAATTGATCTAGGTAGCTTGGCCAATATCATTCGATCGAGGGTCGTGGAGCAGTTGGGTCTACAAGCCCAAATCGTGCCTGCAGTTTGAGTTCTAAACGGATTCAACATGGCATGTGAGACCACTAAGGGCGAAATAACATTACTAGTAAACACCGATGGGACCATCCATGAAACTAAATTTTATGTGATCGAAGGAGACATGAGGTACAACGCTTGATTCGGAAGGACATGGATCCACAAGATGAGGGCGGTGCCCTTGACACTGCACCAGGCACTGAAATTCCCAACACCTGGCGGAGTCAAAATAATTTACGATGAACAACCGACTGCAAAGGAAATGTTCGCGGTCGAGGAGGTGATACCGGCGTCTACAGTCTCAACATCGAAGGATCCAAAGCAGATGGTCAGAAACGGGGCCAAATAGCAATCATTGATACCATCCTCGGCAGATTTGGACAAACAAAAGGAAGGCGAGGATGATGATTATGGGGTTCCCAGATCTTTTATAGCCCCTGCTGATTCCGACGCCACCAAATCGACGGTCGAGGAGCTGGAACAAGTCATATTGCGAGAATGCTTGCCCGATCGAAAGGTATACCTGGGCATGGGGTTAAGCTCCGAGCTCAAGGAAAAACTCATTCACTTTCTTATAACTAATGAAGATTGTTTTGCTTGGTCCCACCTTGACATGACAGAGATCCCGCCGGAGATAACCACTCACAAGCTAAGCCTGGACCCGAAGTTCCACCCGGTCAAATAGGAGAGGAGACCCTAGTTCAAGATCAAGCATGCTTTCATCAAGGATGAGGTATCTAAACTCCTTAAAATAGGGTCTATTAGGGAGGTTAAATACCCGGATTGGTTAGCAAACGTAGTGGTAGTCCCTAAAAAAGGGAATAAACTTAGAATGTGTGTAGATTATAAAGATTTGAATAAGGCATGTCCCAAAGACTCTTTTCCTTTGCCCAACATCGATCGTATGATCGATGCCACGACCGACCATGAGATCCTCAGTTTTCTCGACGCCTATTCCGGGTACAACCAAATACGGATGGACCCGGGTGATCAGGAAAAAACTTCCTTCATCACTAAATATGACACATACTATTATAACGTAATGCAATTTGGATTAAAAAAATGTCGGCGCCACATACCAACGCCTAGTAAATCGAATGTTCGAGGAATAAATAGGAAAATCAATGGAAGTTTATATTGTCGACATGTTAGTTAAGTCCCTGCGAGCAGAGGACCATTTAAAATATTTGCAGGAAACCTTCAGCATACTGAAGCAATACAATATGAAGTTGAACCCGGAAAAATATGCGTTTGGAGTTGGGCCGGGTAAATTCCTCGGATTCATGGTATCCAATCGGAGAATCGAGATAAATCCCGATAAGATCAAAGCCATCAAAGATATCACGGTCGTGGACAACGTAAATGCCGTGCAAAGGTTAACCGGGCGCATAGCCGCCCTGGGGCGATTTATTTCGAGGTCATCCGACAAGAGCCACCGATTTTTTGCACTATTGAAGAAGAAGAATAACTTCTCGTGGACCCTGGAATGCCAACGAGCTTTAGAAGAACTCAAGAGGTACTTATCGAGCCCACCGCTGCTTCACACACCAAAGACAGACGAACAACTGTACTTGTACTTGGAGGTCTCGGAGATAGCGGTAAGAGGAGTCCTAGTTCGGGAAGAGCAAGGTACGCAATTTCCAATTTACTATGTTAGTAGGATCTTAGGTAAGGCCGAAATTAGGTACCCTCACCTAGAAAAACTGGCGCTCAATTTTCTAAGCGCCTCTAGGAAGCTAAAATCATACTTCCAGTGTCACCCCATATGTGTTGTAACTACTTACCCATTGAGGAAGATTATGGATAAGCTCAAACTCTCGAGCCGGTTGGCCAAATGGGATGTAGAAATAAGTGGTTATGATATTGAGTACTGACCTCAGACCGCCATTAAGTCTCAAATTTTGGCCGACTTTACGTCGGCCCAATACCCGAGGTCGAAACAGAGTTATTGGTTAACTCAGGAACTTCCTCGGGAATTTGGACCCTCTTTACGGACAACGCCTTAAACACAAAAGGGTCCGGACTTGGCATCGTACTAAAGCCACCAACAGGTAATATAATTAGACAATTTATTAAGACTGTGGATTGACTAACAACGAGGCCGAATATGAGGCCATGATTGCAGGCCTTGAACTAGCCAAAAGCTTGGGGGCAGAGGTGATCGAAGCCAAGTGCGACTCCCTCCTTGTGGTAAACCTAGTTAATGGAACATTCGAGGTCAGAAAAGAACGAATGCAAAGATTCCTGGACAAGTTACATATGACATTACATCGGTTCAAAGAATGGACTTTGCAACATGTACCTCAGGATCAAAACAGCGAGGCTGATGCCCTCACTAACTTGGGGTCATCGGTCGAAGATGATGAGTTCAACTCGGGAGAAGTCGTACAGTTTATGAGATCGGTGGTGGAAGAAGGCCACACTGAGATCAACTCAATGAGCCTAACTTGCGAGTGGAGGAATAAGTACGTAGAATATCTCAGGATCGGTAAACTGCCCTCGGATCCAAAAGAATCGAGGGCCCTGCGTACAAAGGCAGCCCGATTTAGCCTGTTCGAAGACGGAACCCTGTTCAGAAGAACATTCGATGGCCCACTTGAAATATGTCTAGGGCCGGGGGATACTGAGTACGTTTTGAGGGAAATCCACGAAGGTACCTGTGGAAATCACTCGGGCACCGAATTGTTGGTTCGAAAAATAGTGAGAGCCGGTTACTACTGGATCGACATGGAAAAAGACGCAAAGGAGTTCGTTCGAAAATGTGATGAATGCTAAAGTACCCCTCCGACGATTCATCAACCCGGGGAGCTGCTGCATTCGGTTTTGTCGCCATGGTCGTTCATGAAGTGGGGAATGGATATCGTTTGCCCCCTTGCATGGGCACCCGGTAAGGCTCAATTTATATTGTTTATGACTGACTATTTTTCTAAATGGGTGGAAGCGCAGGTGTACGAGAAGGTCAGGGAGAAGGAATTCATTGATTTCATTTGGGATCACATCATATGCCGATTCAGAATGTCAGCCAAGATTATAATGGGAAACAATTCATCGGCAACAAAGTAACCAAATTCCTTGAAGACCACAAGATCAAAAGGATCTTGTCAACACCCTACCACCCTAGTGGGAATGGAAAAGCTGAATCTATCAACGAAACCATACTCCAAAACCTTAAAAAGAGGTTAACTGACGCCAAAGAAAGATGGAAGGAAATACTACCTGAAGTCCTATGGGCATACCGTACGACCTCGAAGTCCAGTACCGGGGCTATCCCATTTTCTTTGGTTTATGGCGGCGAAGCTTTGATACCGCTCAAGTTCGGAGAACCAAATATCATATTACGATATGCAACAAAGGAATCAAATGACGAGGCTATGAGTACGAGCCTGGAGCTATTAGATGAAAGACATAAAGCCGCCCTTGTCCAGTTGGCCGCCCAAAAACCTTGGATCGAAAGGTATTACAATCGAAGGGACAACCTTCGACACTTCAATACTGGGGACTTGGTACTAATAAAGGTCACACTGAGCACCCGAAACCGAACGAAGGGAAATTTGGGACCTAACTGGGAAGGACAGTACCAAATTATCGAGATCACCGGAAAAGGATCCTACAAACTCGGAACAATGAGTGGCGAGCAACTACCGAACAACTGGAATATAATTCACTTGAAATGATATTACTGCTAAGGTACGGTCTCGTTCTTTATTTTATTTACATTTTAAACTAACGCTTGCAGGTAGCCAACAAGGGACGATATGAGATTTTAGGTCTGAGACATTTGGCTTATAATAACTTGATACTATTTTTTTCTTCTTCTCTCATTATGTATATATCTTCTCCTTCTCCCTCATTATGTATATTCATTATGCTTTCGATAGTTTTTGCTTTGTAGCTTCTTTATCTTTGCTTTCCTATTAGTTAGTGTTTAATTTAGTAGCTTCTTTTTGAGTTAGTAGCTTCTTTGTTTGTTTTAGTAGCTTCTTTTTATGTTTTAATAGACAATAAGCCTTTGGTTTTCTTAATGCCATGGTTTTTTCCAAAGGTAGTTTTTGTGTGAACCAGGTGACTCTTCCCAACGATGGATGGCGTGCAACCTTCTTAAGAGAATGAGTCCGTTTTGTGTTTAGGTAATAATAGTTGGAGTAATGAATTAAAAAAAGACCTAATTGAGTCATGCTCGAAGATTCATTCGTGCTTCATTTGGTACCAACACACTTAACTACATGCTTATGGTTAGAAATAAGTTTTTTGAAAGAAATAGCTCTAGTTAGTGACTTTGTGACTCTTGTGTTGACTTAGGCATTCATCGAGTAGTTTAATCGAACCATAATGATTTTCAATCTTGAATGTGGTCGCTGTGGGGCCTCAACTCTATCCTCTTTAACAATCCAGTTGCGTGAGGGGTGAGATGCTTTGTTTCTAGTCCAAGTACCCGTGCGAAAGGTCTAGAACTTGCCCTGAATGTGTTTCAAGTCGAAATCTTAAGTTTTGCTTGGCTTGAGAAGTGATTGTAGGATTTCCTTGGCCCGTTTGAATTTTCCATTGCCTACCAATGTTGTTATCCCTAGTCAACCCATTTGAGCCTTGATCCTTTCTCATTTGATAACCATGTTACAAACCTTTACCCGTTTTGTTGTGATCCTCTCTTGGCACCCGAGCTTTCCTTAACACTCTTGTGAAGCAATTGGCTAAAAACGTAAGTTTGGGGGAGAGACGAGGAACTTGAAAGAGGTATCAAGGCACAAAAAGAGAAAAAGAAATGATGAGAAGGAAAGGGCAAGAAAAGAAAAGAACAAAGAAAAAAATGCAAAACATGAATAAATGGAAGAGTTGAAGGGATTCAAAGAGAGGTAGTGATCCAAAATATAGAGAAATCAAAAAGGGAGAAAATGAATGTCATGATCAAGAAAGAGAGATGTTAAGTCTCTCTAATTCCCTAAGGAAAAGAAAGTGCCTCAAAGAATTGGCAAACTGTGATCCGAGAATAAAAAATAGAGTGCTTAAGGAAAAGTGAACCCACTCAACCATAGTGTATCCAACCTTAATCCAAAAACCTTCATTACATCCCGAAAGAAGCCCTACTTAATTTCAAGCTGAGTGAACTTACATTAGTGGCGATCTATATGAGGGGCAAGCCTATGGTACTTGAAGCCGTACTTGCGACATTCTTTTGAGAGAGATGAGTGAACCTTTCATAAATCTTTGGATTGAGTGTTAAAATTCTTAAGTGAGCTATGCAAACGGAGAGTAGAAGGGGAGGAGTTTGGGATCCACAATGACCTACATGAAAGAGCGAGTTTCCTTGATGAATAAAGTAAACTCTTGATGCTCAAGTATCACATTAGAACTATATGTGCATGAATGTTTAACTTGTCGCCTTATTGATAATACATAAGAAGTGTGAGTAATTATTGGTCCCAACTGATGTGTGAATGGCTCACCTTTGACTGGCTGAGATGACCCTTAATTTGTTGAGGTGGGAACTATTTTGTTTGCTTGAGGACAAGCAAATATTTAAGTTTGGGGGAGTTGATAAGTGTGGATTTTGACTACTTATTAGCGCCTTTTAACTTTTATTTTAGTCTAAAAGCATTGAATTATGTTCCCGAAACTAATGAAATGTGCAAAATTGCAGAAATATTGGAAGTTGGACTCCCAAGATAAAATTCAACTCAAAAAGGAGTAATCTAAATACAAGGCAATAAAAGGCGCATAAACTTACAATGTGCGGTCCGCAGAATTCCATCTGCTGCCGTAACCAAAGAAGAAAAACTCAGCAGACTTTCTTGCAAATTGCGAACCGCACATGAATTGTGCGGCTGCAAAAGAAGGGATCAAGACCAAGATCAGAGAGATGACAAAACAGACAAGTCTAACGCTTTATTGAAGTGCGATCCGCAAAGATTTGTGTGGCCGCAGAAGATTATCTTGCGGCCGCAATCATACTATTGGGGACCTCAAAATAGTACCTTGCGGCCACAGTGCTAAATCTGCGGACCGCAGAAATATTACCTCGCGGTCGCAGTTCAGAATTGTGCGCCCGCAGAATCCCAGCTCCTGCCAGATGAAGAATTGTGCGGACCGCACATGGAATTGTGCGGCCTCAGAACCTCCCGAAGGAAAATTTTGTCTGAAATTTCCAGCCTTGTATAAATAGACGAGTTTCACAAAATTAGGTTATGTTTTGATATCAGCAAGTACTGTAGCCATTTTTCTTTGTCTCTTTTGGAAGTGTACTACATTTTGGTGTATTTTACAATAGATATTTTTTATTTTAAGCTACATTGTGAGTTTAATTAGTCTTTGTTCTTCTTCTTTTTTAACCCCAAGCATGAGTAGCTAGTTTTTTTCTAGGGTGTGACCCAACCCTAATATGTTAACCTTATGGGTAATTAAATTAGTGCTTGTTTATGATTGAGTGTTTATTATTTAGCCTAGTTCAAGCTTTAATTTGTGGAATTAATGGTTGCAAATATTAGTTCATGCCTATTTGACTTAGTCTCTACTTGAGAAAGAGAGACTTAGTCTAGGAAAACTTGGCTAATAAGGAATTGGGTCAATCGAGAGATTGATTAACCCAATTAAAGGGTTTAACCTAGAGATAGTAATAACCCGACTTGAGCTTTATCATTTGTATTGTGTGATACCCATTTGGTCTTGAGAAAGCTAAATTAGGCAAACCATTCTCTGACCGAGAGGTATTGAGTGGGTAATTGAGAGTTGATAGCTATACTACACCCCGATCAACAAAACAAGCATTAAGTTATTTATCTCATTAGGCAAACACCTAGGTAATGGTCACAACCCTAGGCTTTTTGCTAATTTGAAAAATATCAAAAGCAATCATCCTAGTCTTATTTCTTTATTATGCAAACTTTAATGTAAAATTAGAAATGGAAACAAAACCCTTTTTGTGGAAGTGCAATTTAAGATAATTCAATTTCACGCATTAGAATATATACCCCTAACTCCCATCTAGCTCCCTGTAGATTTGACCCCAACTCGTCTTTGGGTTACTATAATCGCAATCGACCATTTCATACCTTGTTTAAATGTGTGTATTTGGACGTGATTAGATATTCAAACGAAAGTAAGGCTCAAACAATACTTGAGCAAAAGTATGTCTTTATTTACAAGAACGTGCCAAAACGGTAAAAGTACAAAATGGGAAAAAGAAAAGAAAAGCTAAACTGCAGTGTCTCCGGAACCAGGAGGAAGAAAAGTGTCCGCATCCCCGGGAAAAGTAGGTGGGTCCACCGATGGCTCGATGTTTTCCCCAGTCTGGTTCTCAACATCGTTGCTCTCCGATTCCTCTTCAGTTCCCGAAAACTCGGAACCGAAGCCAGAAGAACCAGTAGCATCAGACTGCGTCGGGAGTCCATTTTTAGTAGCCAACTCAAGCTCTCGGGCCTTAGCAATTTCAGCATCATAGTCAATGATACCTGCTTTGGCCTCTTCCAAGGTTTTTCTCCTCATGCTTTACATGGCATAAGTTTTTTCGACAACGAGGAAAGACGCTCGGTGCTTAAGTTCTTGTTTGAGTTGAGAAACCTCGACAGAAAGGCTTTCCCGAGCGGACTTAACAGATCTAAGGCTAACATCAAGGTCACAGACGGTAGAACTAAAGAGCCTGTTGTGCTCGTTAGTTTTATTGTACTTATCTTCCAATTGGGCATGCTTCGCCCTCACAGCAGCAAGCTCTTCGATTTTGGAGTTCAAGGTCGCTTCTAAGTCAGTCACGTTTTCGGCAGTAGCAACCTCGCGCTCAGTTGCAGCAAGAACGACGTCCTAGACTTCAGCCCATTTGGCCTTGGCTTCATCAAATCTAACCCTCAACGGGCCAATTTTTTTGCTAAGGGTTACCACTTCTTGCTCGCTTACTGCAAACGAGCCTCCAAAACAACAACCTCAGTCACTTTGGTTTCCAGTTCCAAGAGGCGGAGAACATTTTGGTCCCGTTCCACCAAAAGCTGATTATGTTTAAAAGTTAGCTCCTCCTTCTTACGAATCAACCTCTGAAGGCCCTCAGAAGCAAACAATTTGGCCTACAAAACAAGAAGAAGTAAAATTTAGAATACATTCATACAAAAGTAGAAGAAATAACAAAGGAAGAAAGGAACGCACCGGTGCGACATTGTCATGGCATTTTTAACAAACACTCCCCCGAGAGTGCTTGAGTCTTTTCCCAATCTTTCTCTAAATCCAAAGGCTTCAGATAGTTAGCAAGCTCTACCGACCAGGAGAGCAGGTTGCACTCGGTAGAGACCGAAAGGATAACATTCCTCCTCTTTTGTGGATCTTCAGAAGGGGCAGCATAATTTTGCCCCAAATTCCCATGAACTGGGGACTGGGGACTGGGGAAGAGGTACACCCTCTCCATGATCAGGTGCGACCGGCGGATATGATGTAGCAATTGCTGGTGGAAGAGTGGATGAAGGTGGAAATAATGTAATAGTTGCTAGTGTTGGTGAAGGTAGAGATGAAGCTGATGGAGTCGAAGGGTGAGAAGCAGTTGCATCAAATGCAGTGCTGGTGGATGGATGCTCGCCAACCAAAGACGGCAGGGATTCAGTACTCAGCCCCGCAGTATCGGATAGAGCACTTGGGGCCCGACAATGGGAGTTGGCCTTATCTACCAAATCAAATTCTCCCCAAAGTGCCGAGACATCGTCCTCGGTTGGTGTAACTGTCTCAACAGGTCGAGCATCATTTTGAGATGATGAGGATCGTCGTCTTCTATGTAGAGAAGCTCGCTCATCACTAGCTTCTTCATCAACATCAATCATCATGGTGTCTATGACCCGCCTGGAAGGAGGACCAGTCACCATCGCCACCGGAGATGACTCGGGGGAATCAGTTTTTGCCCTCTTATTCTTTTCCCCTGCTGCAGAGGAACGTCTTCTCTTCGGTTGTTTATCTTCCGGCCGGGGATTTCGTAAAGAAGTGTTTGCGCCCGAAACAGGCCGGGAGATACCTGTTCGAGTAAGTGCTTCCTGAAGAAGCCTCGTTGCATCAGCAGGATCAGCCAAGATGTCCTCCTCAGGGACAGTAACAGAGCCCGCAGGTAGACCTAATTTCGTGAACAAGTCAGAAGGGTTCGACCAAGTTCTCCATATACAAAAAAAAATGGAAGCAAGGTAAGTTAAAATTACCATGATTTTTAGCCTTCCACCCGAATTTAAGGGCCAGTTCTTTCCACAAACGAGTTTCGGGCGTCGTGACATCCAAGATCTTCTGAACCCACCGGTCCAAGCTTTCCACCACCGGTGGGATCCATCGAGTTGCTAAAACATGAAAAGGGTGAAGAGTCGATACGACCATAAAAGAATATTTAGTGAAAGAAAATATATTAAATAAAGAACTTACGAGTGCGGTTCCAAGCGGCCAGAAAGTATGAAGCCTTTGTCGGAATGATATTATTGGTGGCAACTGCAGCGAACTAATCCGTCCTCCGACGGTCGTTATCATCATCTATGCTAGTCAATAGAGCATGGTGACCATGTTTGTAGAGGTTTATCATACCCCCACGGAAAATTTTGGGGGAGTAGAGATTCATCATACGAGCTAATGTTAGCTCTTCTCTAGTCTCCTGGCACAAGCCTTGAAGGCAGACGACCGTCCTCCATACTGAAGGACTTACCTGTGCCAAACACACATGGTAGCGAAGGAAAAACTCCACAATCACGGAATCAAGCTCTCCACTCAAAGAAAGCGCATCCAAAGTAAAGGGATATATGTAAAAGTATGTAAAACCTTCCTTAGGAAGGGCCACTCGCTCCGATAGATCAGAAGTAATGATATCCAACTCATGGCAGCGACAGTCTTCCTTCACAGCAGGAATACTGGAAGGACGAATGGAAGAAGGGTACCTATTAACAGCCCATGTACGAGGGTTAGAAGTAGGGAATTTCTCTTCAAAGTCCTTTGTGGTGTTGAGTCTTCTTGGGATGATGGAACCCACTGTTGGAGGAGCAGAGTCCTCGACTTTGTTCTTGTTCTTTGAAGAATCGGCACGCTTAGAGGAAGAAGCCATTGAATAAGAAAAAGGAAAAGGTTTTTGTTTGAAGAGAATTATAGAAAGGATGGAGAACAAAGATGCAAATCAGAAGCGCGAGAAATTATGAAGTGCAAAGGAAAAGAATGATGCGTATAAGTAAAATTTTGGCGGCTAAATTCATGTCCGTGATTATCTCGATAATCGGCAAAAGCTGTGTTGAATCGTGGGATGACGCATGTTCGGGGCATTAAATACGGAGAGACGTGTGTCTAATCAACCGTCAGAAGCCTTCAGAGGGAGTTAAAGTAATTCCCGCCAAAAGAGTGTTTCTACCAACTTCCCGGTAACACAAAGTTACGTCACCAGAAAGCAGAGGGACTATCTGTATAGGGTGAAATATGATATGACACGTGATCATCTAAAGGAAAGACACGTGTAACCTAAGACGAGGATGGCCAAAGACCGACAGAAGGGATAACGTTCATAAAAGTGTATTAAATGCTCTGCGCCCGATAGCATTTAATAAGGAATATTCTGCAGCATTAAGAGCGACGGTGTGATGACCCAAAAATGTCATCTTTAAATTTAATAAGTAATTTTGTGTTCTAAGATCTCGAAAAGCACCATTTATCATTCCTCGACTTGCTTGCGCAGTCCGTACATTTTTCCGAAAAGTTTTTATGTGAAAAATGGATTAAAATGGAAAATAGAGCTTTAAACTCAACTAAGTTGACTTTGGTCAATATTTTGAAAAAACAGACCCGGATCAGTGTTTTGAAAATTTTGGTAGGTCCGTATCGTGATTTGGGACTTAGGCGTATGCTCGAAATCGAATTCCGAGGTCCCTAGCCCGAGTTATGGAATTTTGATGAAACATTAAAAGCTTGAAAGCTTAATAATTTCTAAGAAATTACTGATGTTGAATTTATTGATCTCGGGTCCGTATTTTGGTTCCGGAGCCCGGTATAGGTCCACTATAATATTTATGACTTGTCTGCCGAATTTGGTGAGAATCGGAGTTGATTTGACGTGATTCAAACGTCCGGTTGTAAAAATATAAGTTTTAAAGTTTTCTTGAAAACTTCCTTTGACTTGGTGTCCGATTCGCAGTTCTAGGTATTATTTTGGCGATTAGATCACGCGAGCAAGTTCGTATGATGTTTAAGAACTTGTGTGCATGTTTGGTTTAGAGCCCCGAGGGCTTGGGTGAGTTTCGGATATGCTACGGGATGATTTCAGACTTAGGAAATCTGGTTTTCTGTAGACTTCAGGCTTTTGGTGTGTTCTTCTTAGCGTTCGCGAAGGTACTCTCGCGAACGCGAAGAGCAAATTGGGCTGGCACGTTTTGTGCTTCGCATTTGCGAAAGCTTGAGGTTCAAAGCTTCGCCTTCGCGATAGAAGCCTCGCGTTCGCGAAGGGAAAGATACTGGCCAGGATAAATTAGCCTTCTCGTTCGCGAAGGCCAAGCCAGGCATGCATCGCGTTCGCGAGGTAGCCCTCACGTTCACGAAGAGTAAAATTTGACAGCACATAATTGTGCTTCGCGAACGCGAGGCACTGACCGCGTTCGCGAAGGGTAAAAATCCCAGAAGCAGAACTTAAGTTCTGGAAATGGGGTTTCGCCCCATTTTCAATTCTTTCCCATTTTTGAGCTCGGGTAAGGCAATTTTTACGGGAAAATATTGGGGTAAGTGTTCCTTATCCTATATTGATTAAATTTTATGATTTCATACTCATTTATATCATGAATCCGTGAATTTATGGAAGAAAAATTAGATTTTTATAAAATCTTCCAAAAACGAAAAATTAAGATTTGAAGGTCCATTTGATATCGGAATTGGACAAATTTAGTATGGTTGAACTCGTATCGGAACGAGTGTTCGAATTTTGTGAGTTTTTCAGGATTTGAGATGTGGGTCCCACTGCCGAATATTTTAATGAATTTCGGATTTTTATCCGAAAAATTTGTAAATTCATATGGAATTAATTCCTATGATTAGTATTGAATATATTGAATTGTTTGTGAATAGATTTGAAGCTTTCAGAGGCATATTTAAAAGGAAAAGCTGTGGTTGAATAATTGATTGAAATTTGCAAAGCGAGATAAGTGTCGGGGTTAACCTTGACTTGAGGGAATAGAACCCTTAAATTGTTTGTTATGTGAATTGCATTTAAACGACGTATAGGCGAGGTGACGAGTGTCTATACGTCGTCAAATTAATTGTTTGCCTGCTTACTTGAAAAATCATAAATTATTTTTAATCATAAATTAATTATTATAATAATTGTTTCTCTCTTATTCTTTGCAAATATAAATTCTTGAATTCCTGCATTAATTGTTACATGCTATTTGAATTATGTGCCTTAATTGTTATTTGACATTTAGCATAATAAATATTAAACTGCCTATTTGCTCCCTGATTTCCATAATAATTTGCTATTTGTCATTGTTTGGTTCATAATTAAACCATAGTTATTGTATACTTGTTGTCTTGTAATTTTATATTAATTGTTACATTTATTGAAAAAATTTCTTCTATAAGAATTGGTGAATGAAAATGTTGGAGGAGCGGGTTGCACGCCGCAACATGATTGATTATAATGAATATATTGGAGGATCGGGTTGCACGCCGCAACAGACTTATTAAAAGTCTATATTGGAGGATCGGGTTGCACGCCGCAACAGACTTATTAAAAGTCAATATTGGAGGATCGGGTTGCACGTCGCAACAGACTTGTTAAAAAGTTAATATTGGAGGATCGGGTTGTGCGCCGCAATACACTTGATTAAAATGAATATGTTGGAGGAATGGGTTGCACGCCGCAACAGAACTGAATGTGGATATATTGTGAGAGCGGGTTGTACGCTGCAACAGAAATAATGGAAATGATAATTGGTTATGACTACTGAGTTGCCTTCAATTATTATAAATGAATTACCTGATTTATTCCTATTAAGGTTGGTTTTAACCTAGTGTACGAAGGATACTTTGGCAAAATTTTCCAAAGTCTCTAAGAGTAAACATTCGAGGACGAATGTTCCCAAGGGGGGAGTGATGTTACACCCTATATTTTCGTACGTAAAAATGCGTCGTAAGAAAACTAATGTAGGACCAAAAATGAGATAATATTTAAAAGTATATAAAGTAAGTTAATCATGTTACCTCTGAGGTTACAAATATTGAAGATCATGAACAACAAGTACAAAGAGGGTTGGACAGTTCAGAAGCCAAAGCAATTAAATAAAACAATGTTTCGTCGAAAGTCGACAAGTTGGGAATGTTATAACATGTACCTTTGGGGTGAGACTAGGGTGATTAACATGATAAGGAGATTATGTTATGATTTATATTAGTCGTATGACATCCGTGTGTTATGTTTTGAAGTCAAGCGAGTTGTGGAACAAAAGTCGATGAAAGTCATCACAAGTTACATTCATAAGTTTTACTGTAACTTTGGGTCAAATGTAACTGAAATTTTCTCCCAATATACTTAGAGTTATGGGGTGTTCCACCCATCAAATTAAAGATCCATGAGTCTATTTTCCAACGCATTAAACCGTTTGTCAATACGACATCAGAGTAGAGAGATATGGGTATTTTTGCGATACTGCACAAGCTGCTAGGTGACAAGTAGGTGTGTCACCTACTTGCTTAAATGAAAGCCCAAAAATGGGCCATTTCGAGTCGTCCAAAGAGGCCTTTTAAAGGCCTATTTTCTTCATATATTAGACTTAAAATAGAGCATAATAACCAGACATAAGCTCTGCAAAGAATCCTCCCAAATATCTCCCACAAACCCTAATTGATTTTCTCTCCCTTTCAAGTTCTAATTGGAGGTAAAACCTAGAGTTTGAAGAACCAAGATAAGAGCTGAGTTATCCAACAAATAAGGCGAGTTTACTGATCTCTTTCATCCATTTTTTATTCTATAAATTCATGGCAAGTCGTTCTATACTTGTAAGAACTCACGGGACGGTGATCGGAAGCCGTGAGTTCGAGTTATTCACTTGTAGCGGACTGTTTTGTGGACTGTTTTGTGTTGCTGTTGGGCTGCATGTTTTACTACTGTTTTGTGGAGTTTTGGAGGAGGAAGGGGGTGTAGAAACACCATATAAATGTAGGGTGGTTGGCTGGTCGTTCGTCATAACATTTTCGGGTTGTTTGACACTACTACGGTGGTCGTTTTGTGTACGAAGAGATTGGGGTGTGTTGGGCTGTTTTGTAGTATTTGATGGTGTATATAGGGCTGGAAAATGATGTATATATGTTGTTATTGTTCTGTTCTTGTATTTTTGGTGTTATCTTGAATTTGGAGGAAGTAAGGATTATAGGGGAGATGCTGCCCGTTTTAATACAAAATAAGTTTGTCGTTCGTTGTGCGATAGTTGTACCTTTCGTAACTTAATGATAGTATTATTATCATTCTTGTAGATTAAGGTGCAAAGAGGTGAGTTCAACTTGGTGATTGGAAAGATTGTGATAAGGTATGTTAAGGCTAAGCCCTTCCTTCATTTTGGCATGATCTCGTAGCTACATGTGTTAATAATGAGACATAAAGAGAAGTTCGTATTCATGAATTTATTCACATTATTCTAGTCTCATAAGTTACAATATTATTCCTTATCGAGACTTCATATTCAGTTTAGTTTTGTCTTTATTCAGTCAAGAGAGCAGAGGGTCTATATATATATATATATATATATATATATATATATATATATATATATATATATATATATATATATATATATACAGTATTACACTATTTTCACCACCATCGAGCTATAATCGGTGGGCAGACCCCTATTGGGCAACCTCTGATCAGATGGTAAGTTATATATACCGAGCCTACTGTGGCCGAGCGCCTATGAGCGAGCCCAGGATGGCCGACGTACAGAGCCCAGTATGGCCGAGCGCCTATGAGCGAGTCTACTACGGCCGAGCAGTTACACGTACCGAACCTTATAGGGCCGGACATTTATTTTACTTACTATATTGAAGGAGTTTAGTCACTATCAGCAGGTAAGTATATCTCCAGACCATCTTTGACTCCCAGTTAATTTCAGTTATCATATTATCAGTTCAGTTTTAGATTTCAGTTATTTTATTGCCTTACATACTCGGTACATTATTTCGTACTGACGTCCCTTTTCTGGGGGCGCTGCATTTCATGCGTGCAGGTTCAGACAGACAGACGGGTAGACCTCCTCAGTAGGTGTTTCCCGAGTTCAGCCTGATCGGTAAGCTCCACGTCTTTCGGAGTTGCCAGGTCTAGAGTTTTGTGTACATCTTATGTATATCTGTATATATGTTATGGGTAGGTCGGGGCCCTGTTCCGATCACAATATATCTATCAGTAGAGGCTTGTAGACATATCCTGTTGGTTAGTGCAGTATGTTGGGTTTGTAGGCCTGGTATGTATATTTGATGGTTTGTCAGCTGTAGTAGCTATGACGGCCTTGTCGGCCTAGCTTTATATTGATGTTTAGTTAGCGCTAGTTTCCATTCAGTTTTATATTTTGCTTCGCAAATTGTCTTGCAAGGTGGCCCCATGGCCAAAGTATGACATTATATGTTCAGAGTCCCTTAGCCGCAATTTGGTATGCCAGGTTAGGTGAGGCACCGGGTGCTAGTCTCGCTCCTAGGTTCGGGGCGTGATAAACTTGGTATCAGAGCAGTTCTGTCCTAGGGAGTCTACAAGCCGTGTCTAGTAGGGTCTTGTTTATAGATGTGTTGTGCACCACATTATATAAGCAGGGAACTACAGGGCATTTAGGAGTTGGTTACCCTTCTTTGAAATCTAAATCGTGCTATAGAACTGAGTTATAGGAAATTTGAATTAAACTTATGTGTTGGTGTTTGCATGCACAGATGACGGTGACTAGGAAGACTACGGCTAGCCAGAGGAGAGATACAGCAGTAGGTGAGGGGACCAGCAGGGTACCCCCAGTAGATGGGGCCCAGTCTGAGGCTCAAGGCGAGACCCCTACTCAGCCATTACCGGCTCCTCCACCAACTACGGAGATTCCTAGGGAAACCGCACATCCAGTTCCCCCTCCACTTCCATCAGATCAGGACTTGAGAAGTGCGGTGCATTTGTTGACACAGTTGGTAGCTACCCAGCAACAGGCTAGGGCATCAGCTAGTGCAGGAACTTCTGAGGGGTCTGGGAGTTCAAGGGTCCGAGAGTTTATTGCTTTGAGTCCCCCAGAGTTCACGGGGACAGATCAGAGGGAGGACCCGCAGGATTTCATAGATCAACTTCACAGGATCTTTCGTGTTATGCATGCCACGGAGAAAGAGGCACTTGAGCTAGCAGCTTTTCGACTCCGAGATATAGCCATCCTTTGGTACGAGGGATGGGAGAGGTCCAGGGGACATGATGCACCGCCAGCTATTTGGGAGAATTTTTCAGATGCCTTTCTTGACCAGTACTTACCGCGGGAGATCCGACAGGCTCGAGTCGATCAGTTTCTAGCCCTCAAGCAGGGTAATATGAGTGTTCGAGAGTATAGTCTCCATTTTGACTCATTGGCCAGATATGCACCATCCATAGTTACTACTATGCGGGACAGGATTCACAGGTTTATAGAAGGGTTAGCCCCAGAGTTAACCGAGGCATGTGCCACCACTGCATTGCAGGATAGTATGGATATCTCCCGGATTCAGGCATTCGCCCAGAATATAGAAAGGGGTAGGCATCGGCAGCAGGGTACAGAGAGGGCTGAGCAAGGGCAACGTAAGAGGATGAGATTTCCCAGGTCTCAGGAGCAATCTCAAGGTAGTTATAGGACCCAGTACTTCGGACAGCCACCTAGGCCTCCGCCACCTCAGTTATAGGGTTACAGGTATGACCGCTATACTCAGTCAGGACTAGGTGAGAGCTCACGGGCGTCGGGTTTGCAGCGACATCGAGGTTCTACGCAGACATGGTCATTTCCTCCGCGGTGTTACATATGTGGTAGAGGACACTTGGGCCAATGCCGAGCAGGTTCTGATGCTTGTTATACATGTGGGCGTCCGGGGCATATGATGCGAGATTGCCCAAATAGAGATTCTGGAGGAATGGCACAACCAGTGAGTTCAGCAACAGGATCATCTATGTCCGTGCATCCTTCAGGGCGCGAGTCTCAGTCTTCGACTAGTAGAGGTTGAGGCAGAGGTAGAGGTTCCAGTTCAGGTGGTAATCAGAACCGTATCTATGCTTTGGCGGGTCGACATGACCAGCAGTCTTCACCAGACGTTGTGACAGGTATATTAACCATTTGCTCTCACGATGCTTATGCTTTGATAGACCCAGGATCTACTTTATCGTATATTACCCCATTTGTCGCGAGGAAGTTTGGTATAGTGCCTGAAATACTAAGTGATCCTTTTGCGGTATCTACACCGGTCGAAGAATCGATTATTGCTAGACGGGTTTACCGAGGTTGTATGGTGACAATTTGTAGTCGTCAGACCTCAGCTGACCTAGTTGAGCTAGAGATGATGGATTTTGATGCTATCATGGGCATGGACTGGTTGGCAGCTTGCTATGCCACAGTTGATTGCCGAGCAAAGGCAGCCAAATTTCATTTTCCGGGTGAGCCAGCCCTTGAATGGGTAGGTAATACAGCAACACCCAGAGGTAGGTTTATTTCCTATCTGAAGGTGAGGAAAATGATCGCAAAAGGGTGCATTTATCATATTGTGCGAGTTAGAGATGCAGATGCTGAGATACATACACTTCAGTCTATTCCCGTAGTTAAAGAGTATGCAGATGTGTTTCCAGATGAGCTTTCAGGTATTCCTCCAGAGCGAGAGATTGATTTTAGCATCGATTTGCTTCCAGGAACTCAACCAATATCCGTCCCTCCGTATAGAATGGCACCTGCCGAATTGAAGGAGTTGAAGGAGTAGTTAAAAGATTTGTTGGAGAAAGGTTACATCAGGCCCAGTACCTCACCTTGGGGGGTGCACCGGTACTATTTGTGCGGAAGAAAGACGGCTCGCTGAGGATGTGTATCAATTATAGGCAGCTGAACAAGGTAACTATTATGAATAAGTATCCACTTCCAAGGATCGATGACTTGTTTGATCAGTTGCAGGGGGCTAGATGCTTTTCAAAGATAGATTTGAGGTTGGGGTACCACCAGGTCAGAGTTCGGGAAAAAGATATTCCGAAGACAGCCTTCAGGACCCGATATGGCCACTTCGAGTTCCTTGTCATGTCCTTCGGGTTGACTAATGCACCCGCTGTATTTATGGACTTGATGAATAGCCTATTCCGGCCATTTTTAGATCTGTTCGTGATAGTATTTATTGATGATATTCTGGTTTATTCCCGTTCAGAGGATGAGCATGCGGACCACCTACGAGCGGTACTCCAAACCCTCCGTGATCGTAAGTTGTATGCTAAGTTTTCTAAATGTGAGTTCTGGTTGAAGTCTGTAGCATTCTTGGGGCATATTGTATCAGATGAAGGTATAAAGGTGGACACTCAGAAGATTGAGGCCGTGAAATCTTGGCCTAGACCTACCACTCCGACAGAGGTTCGTAGCTTTCTAGGCTTAGCAGGATACTATCGGAGGTTCGTAGAGGGTTTTTCTTCCCTTTCGGCACCATTGACGAAGTTGACACAGAAAGAAACTAAGTTTCAATGGACAGAGGCTTGCGAGCGGAGTTTCCAAGAGCTTAAGAACAGGTTGACCTCAGCTCCAGTTCTAACACTTCCAGAGGGTCTAGAGGGTTATGCCGTGTATTGTGATGCATCAGGTGTCGGGTTAGGATATGTCCTGATGCAACATGGGAAGGTAATTGCGTATGCTTCAAGGCAGTTGAGGAAGTACGAGAGGAATTATCCGACCCACGACCTCGAGTTAGCTGCGGTTGTCCATGCACTTAAGATATGGCGGCATTATTTATATGGTGTTCATGTTGATGTATTTACTGATCATAAAAGCCTACAATATATCTTCAAGCAGAAAGAGTTGAATTTGCGACAAAGGCGATGGCTTGAGTTATTGAAAGATTACGATGTTAACATTCTCTACCATCCAGGGAAAGCTAATGTTGTAGCAGATGCCTTAAGTCGCCGATCTATGGGTAGCTTAGCACATGTAGAGCCCAAGAAAAGACAATTAGCTAGAGAGATTCATCAATTGGCTTCGTTGGGGGTTCAGTTAGTAGATTCTGAGGATGGTGGGGTTGTACTCCAAAACACTGCAAAATCATCCCTCATAGCTGAAGTCAAGGAAAGGCAGTACGAGGACCCAGAGTTGGTCGAGTTGAGAGAGCGAGTTCCGCAGCAGAAGAAGCCATTGTTAGAGCTCAAGGGAGATGGGGTTCTCAGATATAGGGGTCGTTTGTGTGTTCCAGATGTAGCAAGGCTACGAGACAAGATTATGTCAGAGGCACATTATTCATGGTATTCCATCCATCTTGGATCGACGAAGATGTATCATGACATTAAGGATATGTACTGGTGGAATGATATGAAGAAGAACATTGCTGAGTTTGTCGCCCAATGTACTAGTTGCCAGCAAGTGAAGGTAGAGCACCAGAAGCCCGGAGGGCTAATGCAGACTATAGAGATCCCGACATGGAAATGGGAGGCGATAAACATGGACTTTATCACGGGTTTACCTCGTTCTAATCGTAAGTTCGATTCCATATGGGTGATAGTTGATAGGCTCACGAAATTATCTCACTTCCTACCGGTCACATCTACATATACAGCAGAAGATTATGCAAAGTTATATATTAAGGAGATAGTGCGGCTACATGGAGTACCGGTTTCTATTATATCTGACCGTGGGGCTCAGTTTACAGCACATTTTTGGAGGTCATTTCAGAGAGGTCTAGGGACTCGGTGAATCTCAGCACAGCTTTTCATCCACAGACTGATGGACAAGCCGAGCGCACAATTCAGACGCTCGAGGATATGTTACGAGTATGTGTGTTGGATTTTAAAAGAAGTTGGGATGAACATCTACCTCTTATCGAGTTTGCATATAATAACAGTTACCACTCCAGTATCCAGATGGCTCCGTATGAGGCTTTGTATGGGCGTAAGTGCAGATCTCCTATAGGGTGGTTTGATGTTGGAGAATCTGGGTTACATGGGCCAGACCTGGTTCAGCAGGCCATAGAGAAAGTAAAGCTTATCCAGGAGCGACTGTTGATAGCTCAGAGTCATCAGAAGTCATATTCTGACGTGCGGCGACGAGACTTAGAGTTCAGGATTAATGACTGGGTATTCTTAAAGGTATCACCTATAAAGGGCGTGATGAGGTTTGGCAAGAAAGGCAAGTTTAGACCACGGTATATTGGGCCTTATAGGATCATTCAGAGAGTGGGCCAAGTAGCTTATGAGTTAGAGTTGCCCTCAGAATTGGAGTCTATCCATCCGGTTTTTCACGTATCTATGCTACGGAAGTGCATTGGAGATCCTACCCGAGTGGTGCCCACGGATGATGTACAGATTACAGAGGACTTGTCATACGAGGAAATTCCAGTTTCCATCCTAGACCGACAAATCCGCAATCTACGAAATAAGGAGGTAGCTTCTGTGAAGGTTTTATGGAGGAGCAAGAATGTAGAAGAGATGACGTGGGAATCAGAGGAAGAAATGAAGTCTAAATACCCCCACCTATTTCAAACTGAAGATATGGTTCGAGATGGGACGCTACAACATAGCTCTTTGTAGGCTAGCAGGTCATCAGGTAAGCTTTTATTTTTCACTTTCAATATTTATGATTTACGGTCGGTGAGGCAAATTGCTGCTATTTATAAATATTGGCCATGTGTGGCATGCATAGTATGTTTTCTGGCTGCGTGCAGGTTGGTTTTAACCTAGTGTACGAAGGATACTCTGGAAAAATTTTCCAAAGTCTCTAAGAGTAAACATTCGAGGATGAATGTTCCCAAGGGGGGAGTGATGTTACACCCTATATTTTCGTACGTAAAAAAGCGTCGTAAGCAAACTAATGTAGGACCAAAAATGAGATAATATTTAAAAGTATATAAAGTAAGTTAATCATGTTACCTCTGAGGTTACAAATATTGAAGATCATGAACAACAAGTACAAAGAGGGTTGGACAGTTCAGAAGCTAAAGTAATTAAATAAAACAATGTTTCGTCGAAAGTCGACAAGTTGGAAATGTTATAACATGTACCTTTGGGGTGAGACTAGGGTGATTAATATGATAAGGAGATTATGTTATGATTTATATTAGTCGTATGACATCCGTGTGTGATGTTTTGAAGTCAAGCGAGTTGTGGAACAAAAGTCGATGAAAGTCATCACAAGTTAGCGTTATGGGGTGTTCCACCCATCAAATTAAAGATCTATGAGTCTATTTTCCAACACATTAAACCGTTTGTCAATACGACATCGGAGT
Source organism: Nicotiana tabacum (assembly GCF_000715075.1). Taxonomy (NCBI): domain Eukaryota; kingdom Viridiplantae; phylum Streptophyta; class Magnoliopsida; order Solanales; family Solanaceae; genus Nicotiana; species Nicotiana tabacum. The sequence goes on from NC_134081.1 coordinate 101,081,806, forward strand.
AGAGAGATATGGGCATTTTTGCGATACTGCACAAGCTGCTAGGTGACAAGTAGGTGTGTCACCTACTTGCTTAAATGAAAGCCCAAAAATGGGCCATTTCGGGTCGTCCAAAGAGGCCTTTTAAAGGCCTATTTTCTTCATATATTAGACTTAAAATAGAGCATAATAACCAGACATAAGCTCTGCAAAGAATCCTCCCAAATATTTCCCACAAACCCTAATTGATTTTCTCTCCCTTTCAAGTTCTAATTGGAGGTAAAACCTAGAGTTTGAAGAACCAAGTTAGGAGCTGAGTTATCCAACAAATAAGGTGATTTTAATGATCTCTTTCATCCATTTTTTCTTCTATAAATTCATGGTAAGTCGTTCTATACTTGTAAGAACTCACGGGACGGTGATCGGAAGCCGTGAGTTCGAGTTATTCACTTGTAGCGGACTGTTTTGTGGACTGTTTTGTGTTGCTGTTGGGCTGCGTGTTTTACTACTGTTTTGTGAAGTTTTGGAGGAGGAAGGGGGTGTAGAAACACCATATAAATGTAGGGTGGTTGGCTGGTCGTTCGTCATAACATTTTCGGGTTGTTTGACACTACTACGGTGGTCGTTTTGTGTATGAAGAGATTGGGGTGTGTTGGACTGTTTTGTAGTATTTGATGGTGTATATAGGGCTGGAAAATGATGTATATATGTTGTTATTGTTCTGTTCTTGTATTTTTGGTGTTATCTTGAATTTGGAGGAAGTAAGGATTATAGGGGAGATGCTGCCCGTTTTAATACAAAATAAGTTTGTCGTTCGTTGTGCGATAGTTGTACCTTTCGTAACTTAACGATAGTATTATTATCATTCTTGTAGATTAAGGTGCAAAGAGGTGAGTTCAACTTGGTGATTGGAAAGATTGTGATAAGGTATGTTAAGGCTAAGCCCTTCCTTCATTTTGGTATGATCTCGTAGCTACATGTGTTAATAATGAGACATAAAGAGAAGTTCGTATTCATGAATTTATTCATATTATTCTAGTCTCATAAGTTACAATATTATTCCTTATCGAGACTTCATATTCAGTTTAGTTTTGTCTTTATTCAGTCAAGAGAGCAGAGGGTCTATATATATATATATATATATATATATATATATATATATATATATATATATATATATACAGTATTACACTATTTTTACCACCATCGAGCTATAATCGGTGGGCAGACCCCTATTGGGCAACCTCTGATCAGATGGTAAGTTATATATACCGAGCCTACTGTGGCCGAGCGCTTATGAACGAGCCCAGGATGGCCGAGGTACAGAGCCTAGTATGGCCGAGCGCCTATGAGCGAGTCTACTACGGCCGAGCAGTTACACGTACCGAACCTTATAGGGCCGGACATTTATTTTACTTACTATATTGAAGCACTATCAGCAGGTAAGTATATCTCCAGACTATCTTTGACTCCCAGTTAATTTCAATTATCATATTATCAGTTCAGTTTCAGATTTCAGTTATTTTATTGCCTTACATACTCGGTACATTATTTCGTACTGACGTCCCTTTTCTGGGGGCGCTGCATTTCATGCGTGCAGGTTCAGACAGACAGACGGGTAGACCTCCTCAGTAGGTGTTTCCCGAGTTCAGCCTGATCGGTAAGCTCCACGTCTTTCGGAGTTTCCAGGTCTAGAGTTTTTTGTACATCTTATGTATATCTGTATATATGTTATGGGTAGGTCGGGGCCCTGTTCCGATCACAATATATCTATCAGTAGAGGCTTGTAGACATATCCTGTTGGTTAGTGCAGTATGTTGGGTTTGTAGGCCTGGTATGTATATTTGATGGTTTGTCAGCTGTAGTAGCTATGACGGCCTTGTCGGCCTAGCTTTATATTGATGTTTAGTTAGCGCTAGTTTCCATTCAGTTTTATATTTTGCTTCGCAAATTGTCTTGCAAGGTGGCCCCATGGCCAAAGTATGACATTATATGTTCAGAGTCCCTTAGCCGCAATTTGGTACGCCAGGTTAGGTGAGGCACCGGGTGCTGGTCTCGCTCCTGGTATGTATAACTGCATGGCGTTCGCAGTTCTGAAGTCTCCGTCTATTGTACTTTAGCTGTGTGTTTATTTTCAGACAGCTTTATTTTATTCAGACCTTTATTTGTATTTATTCTAGAAGCTCGTGCACTTGTGACACCAATTCTGGGATGGTATTTAGACACCGTTATTATTATGGATTATTTCAAAATTGCTTCCGCATTTGCTTCCTTGTAATTAATAAATTTAAAAATTATTTTAAAAATGAATAATGTTATTCTAACATTGGCTTGCCTAGCAAGTGAAATGTTAGGCGCCACCACGGTCCGGAGGTGAGAATTTCGGGTTGTGACAGTTGGTATCAGAGCACTAGGTTACATAGGTCTCACGAGTCACGAGCAAGCGTAGTAGAGTCTGAAGGATCGGTACGGAGACGTCTGTACTTATCTCTTAGAGGCTATGAAGTTTAGGAATAATATCACTTCTTTCTTATTCTGTCGTGCGATTTTATTCTATCATCGATGATTGAACCATTCTACTTTTATTCTCTCGCAGATGGTGAGAACGCGTAATACTTCTACTGATGGACAGGGACCAGATCCCCCGGTGGCAACTATTGCCAGGGGTAGAGGTCGAGGTCGTGCTAGAGGCCGAGGTAGAGGCCGAGGTAGAGCTCAGTCCAGAGCTCGAGCAGCTGCACCTGTTGAAGAACCTCAAATAAACCTTCAGGAGGAGGTCCCAGTTCAGAATGTACCAGTTGGACCAGTTCAGGTCCCGAAAGGATTCATAGCCACTCCAGTGCTTCAGGACGCTTTAGTCCGATTGGTGAGTCTTATGGAGGGTGTGGCCCAGAATGGTACATTTGCAGTGGCACCAGCCGTCTCACAGGCTGGGGGAGGAGCACAAACTCCCACTACTCTCGCCCCGGAGCAGATGGCTCCCCAGAATCAGGCTCTAGCAACCTCGCCAGTTGGGGTAGTTCAGCTAGTTGTTGTGGCACAGACCGGTGATAGGCCTGCCATGTCTTTTGAGGCCTTATTGAGACTAGATAAGTTCACTAAGCTCTTTCCAGTTCACTTCAGTGGTACACCTTCTGAGGACCCACAGGATTATCTTGAACGTTGCCATGAGGTGCTGCAGAACATGGGTATAGTTGAGACCAATGGGTTGATTTTGCTGTATTCCAGATGACGGGTTCCGCCAAGAGGTGGTGGAGAGATTACGCATTGACCCGACCAGTCGGATCACCTGCAGTTACTTGGGAGCAGTTCTCTCTGCTATTTCTGGAGAAGTTCCTCCCTATCACACTGAGAGAGGAATTCCGCAAGCAATTCGAGCATCTACAGCAGGGCAGTATGACTGTTACTCAATATGAGTCCCGTTTTGTGGATTTGGCCCGTCATGCTCTCCTTTTACTACCCATGGAGGGAGAGAGAGTGAGGAGGTTCATTGAGGGACTCACTCACCTTATCAGACTTCAGATGGCCAAGGAGACCGGAAGTGAGATTTCTTTTTAGGCGGTTGCTAATGTCGCAAGGAGGATCGAGATGGTTCTTGCACAAGAAAGAGGGCAGAGGTCCGATAAGAGGCCTCATCAGTTCGGTGGTTATAGTGGTGCCTCGTCTAGAGGCCGGGGTAATTTTGGTAGGGGTCATCCTCCCAAACCGTTTCATTCAGCACTTCATGTATCTCCCGGTGCTTCAGGGAGTCACGGTCCTATTATGCCTTACTCTGGGCAGCCAGTATTCAGTGCACATTCAGCTCCTATCAGTGCACCACCACTCTAGAGTTACTACAGTGGTTATCGGGCCCATCTGGGCCAGCTTCAGCTTCAGCAGCCACGACATCAGGATAGGTGTTATGAGTGTGGAAACATTGGTCACATAAGGAGGTATTGCCCTAGATTGGCGAGTAACAGATCTCGGCAAGAATCTTGTGCCATCATACCGGCACCGGTTGCTTCACCGCCTGCTCAGCCAGCTAAAGGTAGGGGTCAGGCAGCTAGAGGTGGAGGTCAGGCCGTTAGAGGTGGAGGTCAGACCGTTAGAGGTGGAGACCAACCACTTAGAGGCCGTCCCAGAGACGCAGTTCAGAATGGTGGGGCCCAGCCCCGATTTTATGCTTTTCCAACTAGGCCTGAGGCCGAGTCATCTGATGCTGTGATCACAGGTATTATTCCAGTTTGCCATAGAGATGCTTCAGTTCTATTTGATCCAGGATTTACTTATTCCTATGTGTCCTCTTATTTTGCTTCATATTTGGTTGTGCCTTGTGATTCTCTAAGTGCTTCTGTGTGTGTATCTACACCGGTGAGAGACTCTGTGGTAGTAGATCATATCCACCATTCGGGTGTGGTTACTATTAGTAATCTTGAAACTAGTGTAGATCTTCTACTTCTTGATATGGTAGATTTTGATGTCATCTTGGGTATCGATTGGTTGTCTCCTTATCATGTTATATTGGACTGTCATGCCAAGATAGTGACCCTAGCTATGCTGGGGTTACCTCGATTAGAGTGGAAAGGAACTCCTGGCCATTCTGCCAGTAAGGTTATTTCTTATATGAAAGCTCGGCGTATGGTAGAGAAAGGATGTCTAGCCTATTTAGCTTATATTCGCGATCCTAATGCGGATGTCCCTTCTATGGACTCAGTACCAGTTGTTCGTGAATTTTCAGAAGTATTTCCTGCAGATCTGCCAGGAATGCCACCCGACAGAGATATTGACTTCTATATTGATTTGGCTCCGGGCACTCACCCCATTTCTATTCCACCATACCGTATGGCCCCGCTAGAGTTGAAGGAATTGAAAGAGCAGTTACAAGAGTTACTTGATCAGGGTTTCATTAGACCCAGTGTCTCGCCCTGGGGTGCACCAGTATTATTTATAAAGAAGAAAGATGGCTTGATGCGGATGTGTATAGACTATCGGCAGCTGAACAAGGCCACTATCAAAAACAAATATCCGCTGCCAAGAATTGATGACTTATTTGATTAGCTTCAGGGTGCCAAGGTATTTTTGAAAATTGATTTGAGATATGGTTACCATCAGTTGAAGATTAGGGCATCTGATGTCCCTAAGACAGCTTTTCGAACTCGGTATGGGCATTACGAGTTCCTAGTGATGTCATTTGGGTTGACAAATGCTCCAGCAGCATTTATAGATTTGATGAATCGGGTGTTCAAGCCTTATTTAGATTCTTTTATGGTTGTATTCATTGATGATATCTTGATTTACTCCTACAGTCGAGAGGAGCATGAGTAGCATCTTCGAAGTGTGCTTTACACCTTGAAGAATAATAAGTTATATGCCAAATTTTCAAAATGTGAGTTTTGGTTAGACTCAGTTGCCTTTTTGGGACATGTTATATCGGCAGAAGGCATAAAGGTGGATCCTAAGAAGATTGAGGCTGTTCAGAATTGGCCTAGACCTACTTCGGTTACAGAGATCCAGAGTTTCCTAGGTTTGGTAGGTTATTATCGTCGGTTCGTGGAAGGGTTTTCATCTATAGCAAGCACATTGACCAGACTAACCCAGAAGGGTGTTCCATTCAGATGGTCAGACGAGTATGAGTTGAGCTTTCAGAAGCTCAAGACCGCTTTGACTACGGCGCCAGTATTGGTATTACCCACAGGCTTAGGATCGTATACGGTATATTGTGACGCATCTCACATTAGGCTTGGTGCAGTATTAATGCAAGATGGCAAGGTAATTTCATATGCGTCGCGGCAGTTGAAAGTTCACGAGAAGAATTATCTTGTTCATGACTTAGAATTGGCAGCCATTGTTCATGCGCTGAAGATTTGGAGGCATTACCTCTACGGTGTCTCGTGTGAGATATTTACTGATCATCGTAGCCTTCAGTATCTGTTCAAACAAAAAGATCTTAATTTGAGGCAGAGAAGATGGTTGGAGTTGTTGAAAGACTATGATATCACCATTTTGTATCACCCCGGAAAGGCCAATGTGGTGGCCGATGCTTTGAGTAGAAAAGCTGTGAGTATGGACAGTCTTGCGAATATTCCGATTGGTGAGAGGCCATTAGCTGCAGATGTTCAGACTTTGGCTTATCAGTTCGTGAGGTTAGATGTTTCAGAACCCAGTTGGGTTCTAGCTTGTACAGTCACTCGGTCTTCTTTATATGAGCGCATCAGAGAGAGGTAGTATGATGATCCTCATTTACTTGTCCTTAAGGACACGGTGCGGCACGGTGATGCCAAACAGGTTGCTATGGGGGAAGATGGAGTTCTGCGAATGCCAGACTGTATTTGTGTGCCTAATGTGGATGGGCTTCGTGAATTAATTCTTGAAGAGGCACATAGTTCTAGGTATTCTATTCATCCAGGTACCGCTAAAATATATCAAGATTTGCGGCAACATTATTGTTGGAGGAGAATGAAAAAGGATATAGTTGCACATGTAGCTCGGTGTCTGAATTGTCAGGAAGTTAAGTACGAGCATCAGAGACCTGATGGTTTGCTTCAGAAGTTAGAAATTCCTGAGTGGAAGTGGGAGCGTATCACTATGGATTTTGTTGTTGGGCTCCCACAGACTCAGAGAAAATTTGATGCAGTTTGGGTCATTGTGGACAGGTTGACCAAGTCAGCCCATTTCATTCCAGTGGCAGTTATCTATTCTTCAGAGAGGTTAGCTGAAATTTACATTAGTGAGATTGTCCGCCTTCACGATGTGCCTGTGTCTATTATTTCAGATCGAGGTACGCAGTTTACCTCACATTTCTGGAGGGCTGTACAACGTGAGTTAGACACGCGGGTGGAGTTGAGTACAACATTTCATCCACAGACAGACAGACAGTCAGAGCGCACTATTCAGATATTGGAAGATATGCTTCGCGCTTGTGTTATAGACTTTGGAGTTTCTTGGGATCATTTCTTACCACTTGCGGAGTTTGCTTATAATAATAGCTACCAGTCGAGCATTCAGATGGCTCCATATGAGGCATTATACGGAAGGGGATGCCGATCGCCGGTTGGTTGGTTTGAACCGGGAGAGGCTCGGTTGTTGGGTACCGATTTGGTACAGGATGCCTTGGATAAGGTCAAGATTATTCAAGATCGACTTCGCACAACTCAGTCTAGGCAAAAGAGTTATGCCAACCGTAAAGTTTGTGATATTGCATTCATGGTTGGAGAACGAATATTGCTCCGGGTTTCACCTATAAAAGGTGCAATGAGGTTCGAAAAGAAGGGCAAGTTGAGCCCTAGGTATATCGGACCCTTTGAAATTCTTGAAATGGTGGGTGAAGTAGCCTACAGGCTTGCATTACCACCTAGTTTATCAGCGGTTCATCCGGTGTTCCATGTGTCTATGCTTCAGAAATATCATGCTGATCCATCCCATGTGTTATATTTCAGCTCAGTCCAATGGGACAAAGATTTGACTTACGAGGAGGAGCCGGTGGCTAATCTAGCCCGGCAGGTCTGACAGTTGAGGTCTAAGAGTTATCCTTCAGTTCGGGTGCAATGGAGAGGTCAGCCGGTAGAGGCATCTACCTGGGAGTCCGAGTCGGACATGCGGAGTAAATATTCACACCTTTTCTCCAGCTCAGGTACTTTTTCTAACTCCGTTCGAGGACGAACGTTTGTTTTAGAGGTGGAGAATGTGATGACCCAAAAATATCATCTTTAAATTTAATAAGTAATTCTATGTTCTAAAACCTTGAAAAGCACCATTTATCATTCCTCGACTAGCGTGCGCAGTCCGTACATTTTTCCGAAAAGTTTTTATGTGAAAAATGGATTAAAATGAGAACTAGAGCTTTAAAACTCAACTAAGTTGACTTTGGTCAATATTTTGAGAAAACAAACCCGGATCAGTGTTTTAAAATTTTTGGTAGGTCCGTATCGTAATTTGGGACTTGGGCGTATGCCCGGAATCGAATTCCGAGGTCCCTAACCCGAGTTATGGAATTTTGATGAAAAATTAAAAGATTGAAAGCTTAATTATTTCTAAGAAATTACTGATGTTGAATTTATTGATCTCGGGTCCGTATTTTGGTTTCGGAGCCCGGTATAGGTCCACTATAATATTTATGACTTGTCTGCCGAATTTGGTGAGAATCGGAGTTGATTTGACGTGATTCAGACGTCCGGTTGTAAAAATATAAGTTTTAAAGTTTTCTTGAAAACTTCCTTTGATTTGGTGTCCGATTCGCAGTTCTAGGTGTTATTTTGGCGATTCGATCATGCGAGCAAGTTCGTATGATATTTTAGAAGTTGTGTGCATATTTGGTTTGGAGCCCTGAGGTCTCGAGTGAGTTTCGGATAGGCTACAGGATGATTTCGGACTTAGAAAATCTGGTTTTCTGCAGACTTCAGGCTTCTGGTGTGTTCTTCTTCGCGTTCGCGAAGGTACTCTCGCGAACGCGAAGAGCAAATTGGGCTGGCACGTTTTGTGCTTCGCGTTCGTGACATAGTGACCACGTTCGCGAAGGCTTGAGGCTCAAAGCTTCGCCTTCGCGATAGAAGCCTCGCGTTCGCGACGGGAAAGAGACTGGTGAGGAAAAATTAACCTTCGCGTTCGCGAAGTCCAAGCCAGGCATGCATTGCGTTCGCGAGGTAGCCCTCGCGTTCGCTAAGAGTAAAATTTGACAGCACATAATTGTGCTTCACGAACGCGAGGCACTGACCGCGTTCGCGAAGGGTAAAAATCCGAGAAACAGAACTTAAGTTCTGGAAATGGGGTTTCGACCCATTTTCAATTCTTTTTCATTTTTTAGCTCGGGTAAGGCAATTTTTGGGTGATTTTTACGGAAAAACATTGGGGGTAAGTGTTCCTTATCCTATATTGATTATATTTCATGATTTCATACTCATTTATATCATGAATCCGTGAATTTATGGAAGAAAAATCAGATTTTTATAAAATCTTCCAAAAACGAAAAATTAAGATTTGAAGGTCCATTTGATATCGGAGTTGGACAAATTTGGTATGGTTGAACTCGTATCGGAATGGGTGTTCGGATTTCGCGAGTTTTTCTGGGATTTGAGACGTGGATCCCACTGCCGAATATTTTAATAATTTCGAATTTTTATCCGAAAAATTTATAAATTCATATGGAATTAATTCCTATGATTAGTATTGAATATATTGAATTGTTTGTGAATAGATTTGAAGCTTTCGGAGGCAAATTTAAAAGGAAAAACTGTGGTTGAATAATTGATTGGAATTTGCAAAGCGAGGTAAGTGTCAGGGTTAACCTTGACTTTAAGGAATAGAACCCTTAAATTGTTTGTTATGTGAATTACATGTAAACGACGTATAAGCGAGGTGACGAGTGTCTATACGTCGTCAAATTAATTGTTTGCCTGCTTACTTGAAAAATTATAAATTAATTATTATAAAAATTATTTCTCTCTTATTCTTTGCAAATATAAATTCTTGAATTCCTGCATTAATTGTTATATGCTATTTGAATTATGTGCCTTAATTGTTATTTGACATTTAGCATAATAAATATTAAACTGCCTATTTGCTCCCTGATTTCCATAATAATTTGCTATTTGTCATTATTTGCTTCATAATTAAACCATAATTATTGTATGCTTGTTGTCTTGTAATTTTATATTAATTATTACATTTATTGGAAAAATTTCTTCTATAAGAATTGGTAAATGAAAATATTGGAGGAGCGGGTTGCACGCCGCAACATGATTGATTATAATGAATATATTGGAGGATCGGGTTGCACGTCGCAACAGACTTATTAAAAGTCTATATTGGAGGATCGGGTTGCACGCCGCAATAGACATATTAAAAGTCAATATTGGAGGATCGGGTTGCACTCCGCAACAGACTTATTAAAAGTCTATATTGGAGGATCGAGTTGCACGCCGCAACAGACATATTAAAAGTCAATATTGGAAGATTGGGTTGCACGCCGCAACAGACTTATTAAAAGTCAATATTGGAGGATCGGGTTGCACGCCGCAATAGACTTGATTAAAATGAATATATTGGAGGAGCGGGTTGCACGCCGCAATAGAACTGAATTTGGATATATTGTGAGAGAGGGTTGCACACTGCAACAGAAATAATGGAAATGATAATTGGTTATGACTGCTGAGTTGCCTTCAATTATTATAAATGAATTACCTAATTTTTTCCTATTATTGTTGTTGTTACTTATATTGCGTACAAGTTAATGTAAGTGAACCGCCTTAGCCTCGTCACTACTTCGTCGAGGTTAGGCTCAGTACTTACCAGTACATGGGGTCGGTTGTACTGATACTACACTCTGCACTTCTTGTACAGATTTTGGAGTTGGTCCGAGCGGCGTACCATAGACTTGCTCGGATTTCAGCTATCAGAGGAGACTTGAGGTATAACTGCATGGCGTTCGCAGTTCTGAAGTCCCCGTCTATTATACTTTAGTTGTGTGTTTATTTCCAGACAGCTTTATTTTATTCAGACCTTTATTTATATTTATTCTAGATGCTCGTGCACTTATGACACCAATTATGGGATGGTATTTAGACACCGTTATTATTATGGATTATTTTAAAATTGCTTCCGCATTTGCTTCCTTGTTATTAATAAATTTAAAAATTATTTTAAAAATGGATAATGTTATTCTAACGTTGGCTTGCCTAGCAAGTGAAATGTTAGGCGCCATCACGGTCCGGAGGTGGGAATTTCGGATCGTGACAGACGACCCGTTATATAGAATTTGACATTTATGTTCACCATTACATCTTCATCAATGACCCTCATAATTGACATCAAAGGAGGGAATGATCACGGGACCTCCTTCCCTAGACACAACTATAAATAGTGAGCCCAATTATCATTGGAAAGGACACGGTTTTCTGGCTAAACTTACACTACATTCTGTATAAAGCTTAATACAATCTTACTTTCCTGCTTTTTGATCTCATCATTGTTGTGCCCGGAAACCTTGTTCCCAGAACTGTCATCTCTGTTGTTTCATCTACATTTTAAGGCTAAGTATTGTACATTTCTTCAATTATTACATTATTTCAGGATCAAATTAGTTCACTTGTTTAGAAATCATGTATAAATTCAACTGTACCATTTTACGGGTAAACAAAATATTTTGTTGAACAAGCATGACGATCTACGCCTGTTGTGCATAGTGATGTACTGATGTTGGATCCAATAATTCATACAGCTCTTATTTTTATCAACAAACTAGATAAGTTTCGCCCGTGCAAAAACACTGGCCCAACAATTTCAGTTTTGAGTAATTCGTTTGTATGTTGGATATTGGTGCATTCCCTAATTCCTAATAGTAATACATTTTGCTATTGTCTTTGTTTTAAAGAGCTTGTTTTATTTCTTCTAATTTCGAGCAAAGGTTTATGCTGAATGCACTTAATAGGAAATTAAATTTCAGTAGCTTTGTCCTAGAGCAGTAAGAATAATCATGGAAGCAACTTTTTTTTCCTCGGTTGTTCCTCCCTAATTTATTTTTAGGTTTGCTGTTTTTTTTTTGGGTTTACTTTTTTTTCTCTCCATTCTTTTTAACATTTTCCTTTTCTTTTCCTAGAACCCTCCCATTTAACAACTTAACATAAATATAGTGGGGAATACTTTTTTCACTTTACACTTATATTTTTTGAAAAAATGGAAGTTATAAATTACCAGTTTGCTTCGTTTAACTGAAACGTTTCTAACTAAATATATATTATGATAAATTTTGGAACCCATATAGAGTTTATTGAAGAAACAAATGCATGAAGAAAGTTTCTTTTGCTCTTTTATTTAATTGGAGTTTCAATATATTATCCGAAAAATTCTTCAAATTCAAATTAAAATGTACATTGATTGAACTTCCCTTTCTAGACTAATCAAATCTTACTTATGCCTTTCTTCACCAAAAATATTCGATATTCAAGAAACTTCAAAAGTATAATAAGCTACAAGTTTTTTTTGCATTAACCCATAAATAAGTAATGAACTTAATTAAATGTAAACATAACCTTGACAATCTAAAAATCAGATTCTAATATCGAAATGCTTGTAAGCTTTCTTTCAAAATAAGACCGTACAAAATATATTGAAAATTTTAACAAACATAATTTATTATTACAAACATAAATTAATGAGTTGAGCTTAACGAAAGGAAGTAGGATTTATATCGTCGATCCCAACTTATTTGGGATTGAGGTATAATATTTGTTATTGTTATTGTTGCGGTAAACTTTTCTTTTCCTTTAAAATGCATGTTATGAAATGACATTTTTCTCCCTTTTCTTACTTTAGCTGGAATCTTTTTAGTCTAATTTGTATTATGCTAAAGAAATTGAGTTATCATTAATTGGTGATTATTAACCAAAGTTTTTGCTAAACTAAGTAAGACATTGATTAGTTATGTTCATTTTAATGATGATACTAAATTTAAGTTAACTCGTAAATAAGCATACTAATTAATTAAAATTTTGAACCTCTAGTATAACAAAGTAACATTTGAATAATAAAATTAGCTTTGTTAACATATGAAACCAACACAATCTATCAATAAAAAAATCAAGTTTTTGTGACACTATTACAAAAAATACCAAAAGAATTAACGAGCATAGATGAAAGAAGAATTAACCAAAAAACAACTAATGTATCAACGAAGAAGCCCAAAAGGAGGGGAAGTACATGTGTCTCAATGCTGTGCCCACGCTTTCAGATTGAAATAGCGACAGTAGAAGCAGTGCTTGTCTCGACTTTAGAGTAACAAAGTGAGACCCATAAAGGGGCATTTTTAATCGGGACACTCAAAATTTAATTCAGCAATTACAGTAAAATTTCTTTTGGACCAATGAAATTACTCCGTTTTTCATGAAATGACCATAATGCCTTAGAATTGTTGTCCAGCTGCTAACTCCCTCTTATAGATAGTAGAATTTACTGCGTTTGGCCTTCTTCTGCCTCTGCTTTTCTGCTCAGCCGTCGAAGACCAATCATTTATTTCTTTTTTGTTTTGGGGTTCGACTAAATTCAGCCGAGGAGTACATTGGAAGATAAAAACAATTCTTAACAAAGATTTTATACTTTGGTTCGAATCCGAAATTTCTTGTTAAGAATAAAAAGTACTTATATCCTTATTGGTCCAATCATTTCTTTATTGTACAGAAGGTCTAGCAAGAGTTTTTAAAATACATCATATGAATTCTAGTCGCTGAAAAAAGTAAGGTTAAATAGAACGTTTTCCTCGAAAAGAGGGCAATCTGAGGAGGAAAGAAAGAAAGCTCGAGTAACTCGGTATTAGTTGATTATCTACTTAAGGTAAGGTAAGGTAAACCATAGTTTAAAAGCACGAAGTTCAGCTGTTCAGACGACTCAATCGGTGGTGGGTGAGTTAAATTAGAAACTCAATAACTTTAAGAACTCATAATTCTGGTATATTAAAGCTTTTTCTAAATAGTAATATATTTGTTAATCTATTCCAAAAATTATGATTATCAGATAATTGAAGCACATGCACCTAGTAGAAAATTGATGTTTTTCTGATCAGTAATAAATATGATCGTTTTTATCGTCGTAAAATAACTTTTTACCTCCTAGTAACAAGTACTTGAGAAATAGGAGATCCAAACTGAGAAGCGTTGCATTGCACTTACATATTTATATACATTACCAAAGTAGTTATGTACCATTTCAACAGTACTTCTTCAACGAGATAAAATTGTATGTAGTTCTCCACTCGTAATTAATTTAAATATCCAGCTAAGATAACCCTTTTTCTTATCCAGCTAAGATAACCTTTGGACTAAGCTATTGCAGGACAAATAGTAACACACTACGACATAACGACACGTTAGCATCCAGCTGCTGAGTCATACAGTTCCATATTCTCCCCACGTTGCATGAGAAATTGCTCACCTATAGCCAATATCGAACCACCTGTCAATTCTCATGAAATAGTTATCCCAATCCTGACCCTGTTCCATTGCTTAATTCTTTGAACTTCTCTACATTTCCTTCTTATAAAGGCATCGTTTCTGAAGTCAAGTCTCATTCATATACTTCAAAACGCTTTACAAACCAAAACCAAACTAAACCAACTAAACTACTAGTTCTGTTTAACACAATGGCTTCACAGCAAGAGAAAAGAGAGAACGTTACTGATGAACGTGAAATCAACCTCGAGAAAAATAGAGTTCCCCAAATGGCTAGCCATTTTGAGTCACTAGCTGAGAAAGTTCAAGGTGCAGCCGATGTCCATCCTGCAGGTCCTGGTGCTATTCATGTCAAGAGCACTGTTACTACTGATACTGATCAAGGGGACAAAGGGGAACAGTCTCAACAAATGCAGCAAGCTCAAAGGGAGAAGCAGTCTTCTACTGATCAAGCTAAGAGTTCTGAGATTGTTAATCAGGGGAGAAGCCAACAGGGATTTGAAGAGAGACCAGGTGGCGTCAAATTTGAAGTTCTTGGCCAAGAACAAAAGGGTTCAGACACAGGCAGAGAAACCCAAATGCAAAAGCAGGAAGGTGAATCTCGTGGCCAAGGCATTAGTTCCATGCAACAAAGTAGAGGAGTTGGTACAGGTTAGCGGCGTGATCAGTTGAATACTCTTACTGAATACTCTTTAATAGCAAAGATTCTACTTATAGCGTTTGTGTATATAAGTAAAATAAATTACTTATATTGTGTCTGTAATTCAAATATAATGCCTATACTGTGTGTATATAACTAACACAGTATACAAGTCTAATAAAGGGTGATCACTTAGAAGTTAGAACTTAGAACATTCTTGCTCGAAGAATATATGAGGTCAATTACTGCTCCCTCAGTTTCTTTAAAAGACTGGCACAAATTGTAAGTCCTTTTTTTCTTTATTTAGAAAAATTTAAAAATAAAAAATTTAAACGTTAAACTAACGTGTTCAAACAGACATTGAAACAGGGGGAGTACTTTGTATACACATGTTAAAAATTTGAACACCCTTAACAATATTCTCGCCATTTGCAGGTGGCCAACAAGAGACAGAAACACAAGCAAGTGGCCAAGATGAAAGCAGAGCAGGGGGAGTAACTCATGGTACTACAGAAGAGACAAAAGGTCCATCTTTGGAAGAAATATCTCAATACAGGGGCACAGCACAACAGAATTCCATGGAAGCAATAAGGGCAGCTGAAGAGCGCTACGAGAAGGCCAAGGAAAAGGGCGCCTCCACATTGCAGAGTGTTAAAGAATCGGCAACTCATGGACTTGGCGCTGCAGGTACTTATTCAACAGAAAAAGGTGCACAAGCTAAAGACACTGTTACTCAAGGTGTTCAAAAGGGAACTCAATATGTTGCTGAAAAAGCTGGAGTGGCTAAGGATACTGCCCTTGAGAAAGGCCAACAAGCTTATGCTGCAACTAAAGATACCCTTTCAAGCGCTGGACAAACTGCAGTACAATCAGCACAACAAGCTAAAGATTATGTTGCTCAAAAGGCAGGGGAGACTAAAGAATATGTTGTCCCAAAAACAGAGGAGGCTAAGGAAATAGAAGCTCCTTCCCCAGTGGAGATAGCTTCAGTTGCAAAAGAGAGTGTTCAAGAAAAGAGTAAGAGTGCAACAAGCTATGTAGGAGAAAAAGCTGCTAAAGTTAAAGATGTAACAGTGGAAACAGGGAAAGGTGCAGTAGGATATGTAGGGAAAGTAGCTGAAACAGTGAAGGAAAAGGCAGTAGTGGCAGGTTGGGGAGCTGCACATTTTACAGCAGAGAAAGCTGCAGATGCTACTAAAGCAGTGGCTGGAGTTGCTTCTACTGTTGCGGGGTATGCGGGAGATAAAGCGGTGGCGGCGAAGGATGTGGTTGCTGATGTTGGGAAGAAAACAGTTGGATATGCAGAGGATAAGTTGGTTGCAGCAAAGGATTATGTAGTTTCAGCTGAAGAAAGTGCAGCAGAGTATGCAGCTAGGAAAAAGGCAGAAGCAGAGAGAGAATTAGAAGCTAAGAGATCACACGACACCAAGGTAAACAAACGGTAATTGGTTTTCTTTAAAACAGTACGTAGTGTCGAGTTAATGATTCATTTTGCTAATAATTTTTGTACTGCCATATATGAATCCTGAAATATTTTGTAGGAAGAAACAAAGGTGGAGGAAAAAGAAAGCGGAGTCAAACCAATGGAGAAAGTTAAAGAGTCCATTCAAGAAGAATCAGGAGGAGGAGAGAAAGGCAAGCAGTTGGAGGAGGGAGCAGCAGTGGTATTGCAAGCCATTGGCGAAACTATAGTTGAGATTGGGAAAACAACTACTGATCTTGTTGCTGGCCGTACCAAGGGGGAGGAATCAGTGGGAACTGAAAAAAGTCAACCACAATAAAACAGCTTGAGATGGATATTCTGAGCATTCCAGTTGGTTTGAATTTAGCATTAGATTTTGAAGTTCGTTTTGGTTCTGTTGAAGGGTGGTTTGCTTGATGTTAGATTGTCAAATAATTAGCGTAAATGCAATGATAGTGTATGTTTTTGTCGATAATAATATTTTATGATGATACCTTCTTTGGTGTGACAAATAGCCACTTATTCCCGTGTCTTGTATCAGTCCTGGATAAAGTCCTTTTCCGTGGGGAAGTTTTATGCAAAAGTTGAGGTGATATAATATACTGTACCTTTCTTGACGTAACTAGCTAGAAATATCAGACCAACATGAAATAGTCTTTTGCTTTTCCGGTTCTTGTTTGTGTTGGTAGCTCTGAGCCATGAATAAGGGTATATTTCTTTGGAAATGAAGAAGGGTAAATGATAAAAAAGAGCAAATTGTGTGTGTGTGTGTTTGGGGGGGGGGGGGGGTGTTATATTGGGATTCTGTGAAAGTTATTTTTCCAGGAAAATGTTCTTCAAGGAAGTTATTTTTTTCACGTTCAGTTACAAAGAAACATTTTCCATAGCGATCGACTTCCACATTTTATAATTATGGGTAGATGGTTTAAAATTGTACAGTAACCGTTAATCTAACGGCAAAAATGGTTTATTGATTTATTAGTATCGGGGTAATAGTTGGCGAACTGATTGAAATTTTATAATTAATGACTAAATGGATTGAGAGCAGACTACTCAATAATTTTGAAACCCTAAATTCCTAATTTTTTAAGTATATTGGTGTTGGGAAAGTCAAACTAATAATGTTGTATTTGTACCACATGTTTCACCTCAAACTATGACATGATCTTCTTCGCTTTATCCATGGGTGAGTTCAGGTAGAAGGCATTGTACAAACTTACTCGATCAGAGTATCTTGGTTGAGCGCCGGCAATCCAATATTGTACAAGCTTGCTCGACCGGAGTATCTCGGTTGAGCGGCAATCCAACACTAGGAGTAGCAGCCCAGAGCAATCGTCTCTTGCCATATATAGAACATGTAAGGTTCAAAAAAATTTCTTCCTGAGAATATTTAAATATTTGCTCAGCTAGACATGTTTTATGGGTTATCATTGACAACAGCTTCATTATTGGCACTTGGCAGCGTCCTTAAGAGTGATTTTAAGAAAATAAATGTCCATTTGACTTTGTTGAAATCCTATACGGCTAAAAGTAAGAAGTCGGACAAATTCTCTAATTCTTTATTTTTTTTTATTGTCTATTTGATTTAGCTAATAATCCGTCTGATAATCGCTAATTCGATACTAATTCGTTCGATGTCTTATTGGATGACTAGCGGATTACTATATTTATAAAATAATAATCGATAAGTCGAACCGTTAAACGTAAAAATTAGCCTGATAAACACCCCTAATTATGGGTGGATGTTATTTTTCTTCTTACTATTTTAAGTTTTAAGCTCATATTATTTACTTCTAACGCTTGAACATTACCATTATTCATAAAACACATTTTCAAGAAACACCTTTTCCATTAATTATCGTCGTAGATAAAGAGGACCAAATGAATCTACTTCTCAGCACGATAGTAACACGTAGTCACAATTCGTCTTTTGTTTGGTCAGTTACTAAAGGACAAAACATCAAAGTAGATAAAAGTTCTTGAAAATGGACAATCTGCCTTTACCCTGACGAGGTATGTCTTTAGCATGGGTTTTAGGTAGGATTTCACATTTTCGGGCTTTTATGCCTCATTTTTTATTACGAAAACATACTTTAATCTATCCTTACTGAGGAAAGCTAACGTTGTGCTAACTTTCATTTGTTGTCACTGTCACAGGATCTTGTATCAATCGTTGGTTTTATCCACAATTTTCTCGTACAATATGGAATCCATTTATGGTGAGACCCACTTTCTGTAACTTTCCATTTAATTCTTTTCCCTTAGTAGACGCTTGAAATTTTACATGCACGGCGTTGAAAATGTTAGTTCACTAAACTATAACTTGCTCATTGATATAGTACATGTTTTGGAGCTCCAGTAACCTCTGAAGGATACAAATAATACTTTCAGACTAACCCCCACTAGATGGTTCTTAATTATTCCGTTTGTACATTTCATTTTGTATGACTTTATTTCCTTAAAAGTAATATCTTTTTATTTTTTGAGATAATTTAAATTTAAGATTCTCATTTTACCTTTGATAACATAGCTAACAATGTCATGACATATTTAAAATTACCATAAATTTCAAATGTGTTGCCACATAAAATGAAATGGGGGAATACAAAGAAACAAAAGCCTAACATACTATCATGAATGGTTCCAACGTTAATACTTTTGTCTTCTTCATTCTAGGGCTCAGTTCATGAAGCAAATTCTAATCTTGTTGAAGTGTGTGGCCAATAACTCATTAAAAGCTTATACTTTTAGAGAGATCACATTTTCGTTTACTCAATATATCTTTAACACACTCCATCGCGTGCGGGCATGTTTGTTCTTTCGGGTCAAGCATTTAGAGCTTCTCTTCAATAATGATAGTTGTAAGTCTTGAACTTAGACCTTTATCTGCTTTGATATTACATTGAAATGTGTTATCACCATCATCTAAATTTATATTAGAGAGATACTTTCATTTACTTAATTTGTCTTTAACAAGTATGACCTCAAGTATTTGCTCATTGACCATAGTAATTAGGTGGTACTCTATGTCCATTGTTTGTGATGTGCTATTGAAAGAAATGTACTTTCTTTATCAGATTTATGGATCACTGATATGAAGCTGCAATATGGATTTGGAAACATCATAATGGCAGAAGATGAGAGGTAATTAAGCTTTAATAATATTTCAGAAACAATTAAAGGCTCATTTCATCATAACAAACAATTCTCATATATTATATCATCTCTCATCTCTCTTACATAACATAGATGCAGGATGCATTTTTAATCAATATTTCATCATGATCTCATGCAAAACAAGCACTGATTCTCACCGATGCCTTCCTAAACAAAAGGAAATATAAGAGAGAAAAAGAAAACACTTTAAAAAGGAAAATAAAGGAAAACTGTAAAAGCAATTGACAGACTCCAACCTTCTTCTCCTCCCATTGCCGTAGAAGAAAGTCTCTTCATCCATTTTAATTCAACAATATAGCTGGTACTGCAATGATGCTCGCATCCTTCAAAAATATGGTGTCGAGTCCACCAAAATTTATGCGTTTTTGGAGAATTCGACATGAGTGTGACAGTAATATTTTTAAAAGATTCTAGCAACATATGATGGCACGCGGGTTTTAATTAGTAAATGGGAGGCAAAGAGTGATGTTGAGGGTCAGGTCCACCGGGTGCAACTCTATCAGAACCTCCTTTAAGAGAACGCCTTTTATACTCCTCAATCTCTTTCAGGCTAAATCCTGCCTTACTAAGAACAAAATGGCTATCATATTTGTTCACAACATTTGGCAAATCACCAAGTATACGAGCCTCCGAAGTTATGAAGTGGCAAAATATGAAGAGAAATGCTAGCATTAGTGATTTTGCATAAATTGATGAATTAGCCATCAAGTGAAATGGAAGGTTAAGCAAAGGACAATGGGATTTAATTGGTAGAGGTTTTTAGCTAGTTAAGTTGCAAGATGTATTGGTGTAGTTATTGCATGGAGTTTATGATCGATATTCCTATTTATAAGGAACAATTGTGAAGAATAAGGGCAATATGATAATGGAGCGAGCATGAATTTTTTTGTAGTTATTTGATTAAACCGACAAAGCTCCAGCATGGATTCTCCAATATGAAAAAGCTTTTAATCTTTACTGTTATTTTTTAAAATTAAATAATCGGCGTCCTATTGTTATATATTTCTAATATTCATTGGAGAATTCCTTTCTCAACCCCCCACTCCTTCTCCACCAAATTAAAAGAAAAAGCAAACCCTAACAAGCTTAGTGAAATCAGCAAGAACCTATGATATTATGTGATTACATAGGCCTAGCTGTTAAAACACTTAAAAGAGATAAAGAGAGCAACGATCGCGCCCTCTAAAACTCCTCAGCCAATGGTGAATTTAGAATTTAGACATTATCATTCTAAACTAAGAGTGTGAGTTCAGATATGTATATTTAATTCTATTTATATATTTTTTTGACATGCGCACATATGTAATTCTATTTACATATATTTGCTTTCGACCTTCAGCAGTGATTCTCAGTACCTGTTCATGACTCATCATTGGATCCGCCACTATTTTCGAAATTGTGGCGAAATCAGAAAATTCAATAAATTTGAACACCCTTTACCAGTAAGTTTTGCAAGAGTATTCAAAATCTATTTTTTTTCATCAATAACGAGTACTAATATTTTACCCAATTTTTCGACAAATGGTGTTCATTTGACCACCCTTGGCACACGTAGCTTCGACCCAGAAACATTTGTTACGAAGGTCTCCTTCTCATTTATTTTTTTTCGTTTTCTCTTCTCTGTTCGCGGGAAAAAGGTGATGTCTCAAACTCTAAATAGATATATTCACTTAGCCTAGGTACTAGCTAGCTAAACTCACAGGAGTAAAGGCAATGTCATATTGTCATTTTCTATGTATCAATTTGTTCAACTCATTTTATTGATTATCGTGTTAAGCCATTCAGTGTTAGGCGATGAATCAATTAAACTTGGTGATGCAGGCTGAATGCTTCAACTCACATTTAGACCTTTTTCTTGTTTTGACGTATATAACAATGCAAGTCATCTGGAGCTTCCAAAAACATTCTTGTTCTCTTGAGATTGGTTACTAGTGACTCATTCTCAGCTTGTGCTGCAGATTCTTTACATTGAAAAAGAATAAAGACTAACACAACCCAGCCAAATATTAGCCGTAAAGGGAAAGTTATTAGGATCTGATACTGTGATCTGTAAACTCTAATCCACCTTTTGCTCAGTTTAAAGCAATTAGTTAAAGGACCAACTTGACTGTTAATGGCTAGCTTATACGTATAGCAATATCAAGTTGCTGGCCTACAAAAAACCTAGGACTCTAGCTACTACGATATATGACCTGGCCTCCCAAGTCCCAGCAAAAAAACTAAGGCAGCTGGATGATAGGTGATATATATATATATATATATATATATATATATATATATATATATATATATATATTCCGGGATGGATCTTCCCTGGGTCGGATGACTACAACCTTTCATAAGTAATAAAACTTGTGATAATATCCGATCCCATGGAGAGACTACTGATCTACGATTAATATATCTCCTTTGATATTTTTTTTTCCTTTCATCCTGCGTCAAATCAAGTTATAATAAAATTATAATATTGAGATTATATTTGAGGATTAAATAATGACGGGTTATTTGGTGAATACAATTTTATTGGTAGATTTTGATTCATTGGACTAAAAAATAGGATGTAAAAGGTATAACATAAAAGATGTATTTGAATTTACACTAGATAAACTTGGATAAACTCCTATTTTTAATTTAAACCTTGGTTGTCTTAAAAGACTTGGGAAGAAGAGCTTTTGGAGAGGGCAAATGTGTTATTTTATCGTGTGATAAATATCTCAAAATTTGTATTATAAAAATAATATCACAATTGTGGTATAAGTAATTTCACCATTTCTTATACCGGAACAAAAAATTCAATCAAATGTAGGATATAAAATGATCTCGGTATCCCTTATCCTTGTAACCAAACACATGAATTTACCTCTTGTGCGCTAACAATATTTAAATTTTGTTACATCGTAACGTTAAGTTGACCTATAAAAAAATAATTTTAAGTAATTCTTCATAGTAAACCTAATACATTAACCTGAAAACTAAGGTAATAAACTATTATATATAATCGATTTAATTTTACTAATACCGATAAAATTATTTACGTCAGTGTATACCGAGCTAATTAATCAGGTATCCACCTAGGATATCCTATAATAAAAGGTCTTATTGGTTGGACGGCTGATTTTGGCAGTTGGCTCGGCCAACGTTCACTGACAAGCAGTTGCAAATGGACAATTTTACTGTCTGTTGGTCGTAAAGTTGTGTCAATTGTTTATACATTTGCCCTTCAAATTTGGATTGTTGCCTTATCCTCAACTTATTAATTAATTTTCGTTCTTTTCTCTGTATTTTCCCCTTGGGGAAAGTTTTACTAGTATTTTCTGTTTAGGAATATTCATAATGGGGCACCACCATATATAGCTTGTAGGTTCTACACATGGTCTTGAAGAAAAAGATAATTGCCTATATATTAATATATCTATGTTAAAAAAACATCTTATCATGCGTTGGCGGCGCCATTATTTTTAGTTTGAAGCATCATTCGACTAGCCTATATACTTTAATTTTAGTGAATTTATACTAGATCATATGCTTTTTGCAAATAAAACTAACTACTTTTAATGAAATAGGCGTGGCTCCACGTCCATTTTGTAGATTTGAGTTAGTGAGTTCACATGAGGTGTTGGAATCTTTCAGTAATCATACATTAATTTTTGCATCAGCAGAAACAAGCAAAAGATAAAGGTGGATCATATGGTATGGATCATTACGTTCGTGGACAAGTAATAACAAATTAAATACATATAAAGTTTTCAATTAATACAGTTTATTAACCAGGTAGCCCTCCACTTTATTAGAATCTGGATAATTATGAATCAAAAACTCTTGGAGATGAAAGTAGCTGAAATGAGAATGTTGAGATGGATGTGCGGGTATACTAGATTAGATAAGATTATGAATGATGTTATTAAGGAAAATGTGGGAGTAATCCCGTGGAAGTTAAGATGTGGGAGGCGAGCCTGAAATGGTTTGGGCATGTAAAGAGGAGAAGCACTGATGCCCCAGTTATGAGGTGTGAGAGGTTGGCCCTAGTGGGTATAAGGAGGGGTAGAGGCAGGCAAAAATTTTTTGGGGATAGGTAATTAGGTAGGGCATGGCGCAACTGAAGCTTACCGAGAACATGACACTTGATAGAAGGGTGTGGAGGTCAAGAATTAGGGTAGAAGACTAATAAGTAGTCGAATATGTTCCTATTTCTTTCTCAGACATGTAGCATTCGTGTTAGTACGGTATCTTTTTACTCTTTGTTTGCTATTTCTACCTTCCGTTTGATTGCTATCTTTCGCTTCAGTTTTCTTAATATCTTGTTGTTGTTACTACTTGTTACCTAAACTTTTTTTCATCTTTTCTTTAACCGAGGGTCTATCGGAAACTACCTCTCTATCATATCAGGATCGGGGGGTACGGTCTACCACTACTAAACAACTGTGTAAATTCGTCCACCAAAACCGACCGAAATCAGTAGAAAATTGATAAAAATCGATCAATTTCCGATCGCTTTTAATTAGTCGGAAAAATAATGTTCGCTAACGTGTACCGACCGAAGTCGGTCGGTTTATTCAAAGTGTTGACTGACTGTCAAACTTCAATTACCGACCGAAATCGGTCGGTACTAATTAAATTTTTTTTTAAAAAACAATTTCAAATACCGACCGAAATCGGTCGGTACTAATTAAATTTTTTTAAAAAAAAACAATTTCAAATACCGACCGAAATCGATCGGAATTTTAAATAAATAATTATTTATAAATTGTAATAAATTGTTAATTTATTTAAAAAATAAATATAAATTCATAATTTCCGACCGAATTCGGTCGGAAATTATGATTTTTTGGGCAAAAAAATTAATATCCGACCGATTTCGGTCGGTTTTCTAGGTAAAAACTGGGCAGAAAATGCATGCTTTTAAGCTACACCACCTACCAATTACAACCAATATCCATCCTATAATGGCAGCATTACATTGCTGTCATTCAACCATAATTAATCAACAACAACAATTAACTAACTAACAACAATAATAATTAACTAACACTAACAACATTATCTAACAACAACAACAATAATTAACCAACAACGCTAATAACAACCACCACAACAACGCCAACCACTACAACAACTATACAAATGCTCAATAACAAAATAATATCAACAATACAATCATCATTCAAAACTAGTCTCAACTAAATATTGACAAGTTCAATACTTTAATTAGCAATACACACCATTCAATGAGTGTTTTATATTGTATCATCTCCATCTTCACTACTAGAACCTTCATCGTCGGCATGGTTCGAAGGATTACGACGAGAAGGGTTAGCACAATGGGAAGGCTCACGAAACCGAGGAATGGGGAAAGCACCACTAGCAAGAAGATTGACCATCTAACCTTGAAGGAGATTAAATTGTTTGTCCCTCTTTTCTAGCTGAACTTGAAGGGTACCAAATTGTTCATCTCTCTTTTGTTCTCTAGCCTTTGTCTCTTCAAGCTCTGTTGTCAGCTTTGCGATCTTCTGTTCCATAGATGAGATAGTCGACCTATCAATTGCCTCGCCTTGGGCGAAAATCCCTATACCTTGCAATCCAGCCCTGTAGCGCCGAAATGATTTCTCTAGAAGGCCGTATTCTATCCCCTTTTTAAGACCACCGACAACATCCAGCCATATCCTCTGCGCTTCTTCGTCTGAAAGAGGTGGTCGTTCGCCTTGCTCATTCGGTTGCAAGCTCTGAGTGTACTCCTCCACATTAATCTTGTAGCGACCCTTTATTTAGAAGATAGAAAATTATTAACTATATAATATTATAAATATTTATAGTAGTTATGAAATTTATATATGTAGTCTCCGCCTGGTCCTCGACCCATCTAGTTGGATCTGTTAGGGCCTTCTTCTTCCGGATGTCAGTCTCCATGAAGAACTCATCATGAGTCATCTTCCTCCCATATTTCTTTTCCTACAAAATTAATAAAACGTGTTAACTAAATTAACATATATAAATATAGTTCGATAAAAATAGATGTAAATATTTTAAAGAATTACCAGTAGTCTCCTCGTAGCCCCCATGCTCCTTGTACCCACACAGTGCAAGGAGCCACCCTTTTCAGATGCTTGGGCCTTCTTTCCCAGTTCACTCTTCTTCTTGAATTTCTCGGTGGTCCAATACCTCTGCAGATCCTCCTATTAATGCGGTAGAACCCATGAAGGCTTCTTGTTAATCTTTCGAGCGGAGGAGAAGGAATCAGATAGTCTCTTACGACATTTGTACTCCCAATTTGCACAAATTTCACGGCTATACCGGTCCTCCCAGGCACACTTAGTCTGCAAATAAAGTATGTAACATTAGATAAAAATATTATTAATATAATGCTCAAATAGATAAGACTTGTATTAAAACCTTAAATTGGTTGAACATTTATTGCATGAGATCCGGTGGAAAGTCACTCCAAGTCGGATAGGGTGCATTATATAACCGGACAAGAATTTCAATGATTGTCTTTGTAACCTGATGATTAGGTATGAACCTGCAACATAGAAATTACATAAATAAACAAGTGTAGCTATTATAATTCAGCAAAAATAAAGAAGTAATAAATAAATCTTACCCATTGCCCTCGGGCCTGATGATCATCCTATGATAACGATCGTACCGTACTTCATCTGGATCATCATCCTCCGATGAATCTAAAGTGTACGCAGAAGGGGGGGGCATCTGGCTCAGTGCTATTATCCTGAAGACAAAGTCTAGAAATGCTAGGAGACGAACTCCGTAGAGAGGGAGATAGGGTCCCTGATGAAGATGGCTGCGATCCACACCCCTGCATCGATCTAGACCCGTGCTGCGATCCAGACCACTGCTGCGATCCGACCGGCTGAAATCTAGATGGATGCGATCCAGCTGGTGATGAAGCAAATGGAGCAGATGACGGGCGTACCACATGGCTATGTGACTGCTGACTCGATGGACCCACGTAACTATATGTAGGATCATATGGAGGAAGCAGGGTATAGCCCTGTGGCGGAGAATGGTAATAATACTGCTGGGAGAGCGAATGGTGGGTAGTCTGATGAAAAGATGGATGTGGTGGAATAGATGTGTGCCTAGAATATTTCTGCCGGCCAACAGCAGAGGGTTGCAAGTGTGGAATGGAAGGAAGCGAGGGTGTAGCACATTAGGTATGTATATATAAGAACATGAAGCGCTCGGAACAGAAATTCCCACCTTCGGACCGTGATGGCGCCTAACATTTCACTTGTTAGGCAAGCCAACGTTAGAATAATATTAACCAATTTTTAAATTTATTAATAACAAAGAACGATTGCGGAAGTAAAGTCTGAAATATAGTGAATAATTCATAAAAACAACGATGTTTAAATACCATCCCAGAATTGGTGTCACAAGTGCACGAGCTTCTAGAATAATACAAATAAGGGCCTGAATAAAATAAACTGTCTGAAAATAAATACACAGCTAAAGTAAAGTAGACGGGGACTTCAGAACTGCGAACGTCAAGCAATTATACCTCAAGTCTCCTCTGAGTAGCTGAAATCCGAGCAAGTCTATGGTACGCCGCTGGGACCAACTCCGAAATCTCCACAAGAAGTGCAGAGTATAGTATCAGTACAACCGACCTTATGTACTGGTAAGTGCTGAGCCTAACCTCGACGAAGTAGTGACGAGGCTAAGGCAGGTCACTTACATTAACCTGTACGCAATAATAGTAACAACAACAACAATAAAATTAAATCAGGTAACTTATTTATAATAATTGAAGCCAACTCAGCAGTCATAACCAATTATCATTTCCATCAATTCCCGTTGCAGCATGCAACCCGCTCTCACAATATATTCACATTCAATTCTGTTGCAGCGTGCAACCCGCTCTCACAATATATTCATTTTCAATCCTCTCATATAATTATTTTTAATCAAGTATATATATTGACTTTTAAATAAGTCTATTGCGGCGTGCAATCCGATCCCCCAAATATTGACTTTTAATAAGTTTGTTGCGGCGTGCAACCCGATCCTCCAATATGGACTTTTTAATAAGTCTATTGCGGCGTGCAACCCGATCCTCCAATATAACCATTTCAATCAATTCTATTGCGGCGTGCAACCCGATCCTCCAATATATCCATTTACCAATTCTTATAGAAGAAATTTCTCCAATAAATACAACGATTAATATAAAATTATAAGACAACAAGCATACAATAATTATGATTTAATTATGAAACAAACAATGACAAATAGCAAATTATTAGGGAAATCAGGGAGAAAATAGGCAGTTTAATATTTAATATGCTAAATGTCAAATAAAAATTAAAACACATAATTCAAGCATGTAACAGTTAATGCAGGAATTCAAGAATTAATATTTGACAACGAATAGAAGAGAAATAATTATTATAATAATTAATTCATGATTTAAAATAATTTATCATTTTTCAAGTAAGCAGGCAAACAATTAATTTGACGACGTATAGACACTCATCACCTCGCCTATACGTCATTCACATGCATTTCACATAACAAATAATTTAAGGGTTCTATTCCATCAAGTCAAGGTGAACCACGACACTTACCTCGCTCTGCAAATTCCAATCAATTACTCGACCACAACTTTTTCTTTTAAATTTGTATCCAAAAGCTTCAAATCTATTCACAAACAATTCAATATACTTAATACGAATCATATGAATTAATTCCATATGAATTTACTAATTTTCCGAATAAAAATTCGAAATTCATTAAAATATTCGACAGTGGGACCCACGTCTCAAATCTCGAAAAAACTTACGTAATCCGAACACCCATTCCGAGACGAGTCCAACCATACAAAAATTATCCAATTCCGATGTCAAATGGACCTTCAAATCTTAAATTTTCGTTTTTGGAAGATTTTATAAAAATCTGATTTTTCTTCCATAAATTCACGGATTCATGATATAAATGAGTATGAAATCATGAAATATAATCAATATAGGATAAGGAACACTTACCCCAATGTTTTCCCGTAAAAATCGCCCAAGAATCGCCTTACCCGAACTCAAAAATGAAAAAGAGTTGAAAATGGAACGAATCCCATTTTCTAGAACTTAAGTTTTGTTTGCCCAAATTTTACCTTACGCGATCGCGAAGCACATTTTTTTTTTGGCTGCCCAGTTTTTCTTAATCGCGATCGCCTGAATAGCCTCGCGATCGCGAAGCTCTACTTTGCTGCCCCAGAAATTTACTCTATCACGCGATCGCGATGAGTAAGCATGTGGCGCAACTTTAGCCTCTTTAACTCTACGCGATCACTACCTTGTTCATGCGTTCGCGAAGAACCACTTCACACCCCTACCCGATCGCATCCTCAAATTCGCGAACGCGAAGAGCAACTTTGGCCGGCCTCTTAGTTTGCCTTACGCGATCGCGAACGACTTCACGCGATCACGATGAGTAAGATTTCTGCAACAAAACACCAGAATTCTACCATATTCCTTAAGTCCAAAATGGCCCGTTGAGCATCCGAAACTCCCCCGAACTCTCGGGGCTCCAAACCAAACATGCCCACAAGTTTTAGAATATCATACGAATTTGCTCGCGCGATTAAATTTCCAAAATAACACCTAGAACTACAAATCGGACACTAAATCAAAGGAAATTTTCAAGAAAACTTTAAAACTTATATTTTTACAACCGGACATCCGAATCACGTCAAATCAACTCCGATTCTCACCGAATTTGGCAGACAAGTCATAAATATTATAGTGGACCTATACCGAGCCCGAAACCAAAATACGGACCCGAGGTTAATAAATCCAACATCAGTAATTTCTTAAAAATCATTAAGCTTTCAAGCTTTTAATTTTTCATCAAAATTCCATATCTCGGGCTAGAGACCTCGTAATTCGATTCCGGGCATACGCCCAAGTCCCAAATTACGATACGGACCTACCGGAATTGTCAAAATACTGATCCGGATCCGTTTGCGCAAAATGCTGACCAAAGTCAACTCAATTGAGTTTTAAAGCTCTATTTCACATTTTAATCCGTTTTTCACATAAAACGTTTATGGAAAATTGTACGGACTGCGCACGCAAGTCGAGAAATGATAACATGGTGCTTTTCGAGGTCTTAGAATATAGAATTACTTATTAAATTCAAAGATGACATTTTGGGTCATCACATTCTCCACCTCTAAAACAAACGTTCGTCCTCGAACAGAGTAAAAAAATGTACATGAGCTAGTGAATAAGTGTGGATATTTACTCCGCATGTCCGACTCGGACTCCCAGGTAGATGCCTCTACCGGTTGACCTCTCCATTACACCCGAACTGAAGGATAACTCTTAGACCTCAACTGTCGGACCTGCCGGGCTAGAATAGCCACCGGCTCCTCCTCGTAAGTCAAATCTTTGTCCAATTAGACTGAGCTGAAATCTAACACATGGGACGGATCACCATGATATTTCCGGAGCATAGACATATGGAACACCGGATGAACCGCTAATAAACTAGGTGATAATGCAAGCCTGTAGGCTACTTCACCCACCCTTTCAAGAATTTCAAAGGGTCCGATATACCTAGAGGTCAACTTGCCCTTCTTTCCGAACCTCATTACATTTTTCATAGGTAAAACTCGGAGCAATATTCTTTCTCCAACCATGAATGCAATATCACGAACTTTACGGTTGGCATAACTCTTTTGCCTAGACTGAGCTGTGCGAAGTCGATCCTGAATAATCTTGACCTTATCCAAGGCATCCTGTACCAAATCGGTACCCAACAACCGAGCCTCTCCCGGTTCAAACTAGCCAACTGGCGAACGACATCGCCTTCCGTATAATGCCTCATATGGATCCATCTGAATGCTCGACTGGTAGCTATTATTATAAGCAAACCCCGCAAGTGGCAAGAAATGATCCCAAGAACCTCCAAAGTCTATAACACAAGCGCGAAGCATATCTTCCAATATCTGAATAGTGCGCTCTGACTGTCCGTCTGTCTGTGGATGAAATGATGTACTCAACTCCACCCGCGTGCCTAACTCACGCTGTACAGACCTCCAGAAATGTGAGGTAAACTGCGTACCTCGATCTGAAATAATAGACACGGGCACACCGTAAAGGCGGACAATCTCACAAATGTAAATTTCAGCTAACCTTTCTAAAGAATAGGTAACTGCCACTGGAATGAAATGTGCTGATTTGGTAAACCTGTACACAATGACCCAAACTGCGTCAAATTTTCTCTGAGTCTGTGGGAGTCCAACAACAAAATCCATAGTGATACGCTCCCATTTCCATTAAGGAATTTCTAACTTCTGAAGCAAACCACTGGGTCTCTGATGCTCCTACTTAACTTGCTGACAATTCAGACACCAAGCTACATATGCAACTATATTCTTTTTCATTCTCCTCCACCAATAATGTTGCCGCAAATCTTGATACATTTTGGTGGTACCTGGATGAATAGAGTACCTGGAACTGTGTGTCTTTCCAAGAATTAATTCACGAAGCCCATCCACATTAGGCACACAAATACGACCCTGCATTCGCAGAACTCCATCTTCCCCCACAGTGACTTGTTTGGCATCACCGTGCCGCACCGTGTACTTAAGGACAAGTAAATGAGGTCCATCATACTGCCTCTCTCTGATGCGCACATATAAAGAAGACAGAGCGACTGTGCAAGCTATAACCCGACTGGGTTCTGAAATATCTAACCTCACGAACTGATTAGCCAAAGTCTGAACATCTGCAGCTAATGGCCTCTCACCAACAGGAATATACGCAAGACTTCCCATACTTACAGCTATTCTACTCAAAGCATCGGCCACCACATTGGCCTTTCCGGGGTGATACAAAATGGTGATATCATAGTCTTTCAACAACTCCAACCATCTTCTCTGCCTCGAATTAATATCTTTTTGTTTGAACACGTACTGAAGGCTACGATGATCAGTAAATACCTCACACGAGACACCATAGAGGTAATGCCTCCAAATCTTTAGCGCATGAACAATGGCTGTAGTTCTAAGTCATGAACAGGATAATTCTTCTCGTGGACCTTCAACTGCCGCGACGCATATGCAATCACCCTGCCATCTTGCATTAATACTGCACCAAGCCCAATGTGAGATGCATCACAATATACTGTATACGATCCTGAACCTGTGGGTAATACCAACACAGGCGTCGTAGTCAAAGCAGTCTTGAGTTTCTGAAAACTCAACTCACACTCATCTGAATGGGACACCTTTCTGGGTCATTCTGGTCAATGGGCTTGCTATAGATGAAAACCCTTTCACGAACCGACGATAATAACCTGCTAAACCCAGGAAACTCCGGATCTCTGTAACTGAAGTAGGTCTAGGCCAATTTTGAACAGCCTCAATCTTCTTAGGATCCACCTTTATGCCTTCTGCCGATACAACATGCCCCAAAAAGGCAACTGAGTCTAACCAAAACTCATATTTTGAAAACTTGGCATATAACTGATTATTCTTCAAAGTATGAAGCGTACTCCGAAGATGCTGCTCATGCTTCTCTCGACTGCTGGAGTAAATCAAGATATCATCAATGAATACAACCACAAAAGAATCTAAATAGGGCTTGAACACCCGATTCATCAGATCCATAAATGCTGCTAGGGCATTTGTCAACCCAAATGACATCACTAGGAATTTGTAATGCCCATACCGAGTTCGAAAAGCTGTTTTAGGGATATCAGATGCCCTAATCTTCAACTGATGGTAACCATACCTCAAATCAATCTTCGAAAATACCTTGGCACCTTGAAGCTAATCAAATAAGTCATTAATTCTTGGCAACGGATATTTGTTTTTGATAGCGGCCTTGTTCAACTGCCGATAATCTATACACATCCGCATAGAGCCATCTTTCTTCTTCACAAATAATACTGGTGCACCCCAGGGCGAGACACTGGATTTAATGAATCCCTGATCAAGCAAGTCTTGTAACTGCTCTTTCAATTATTTCAACTCCAGCGGGGCCATACGGTATGGTGGAATAGAAATGGGCTGAGTGCCCGGAGCCAAATCAATATAGAAGTCAATATCTCTGTCGGGTGGTATCCCCAACAAATCTACAGGAAATACTTCTGGAAATTCACGAACAACTGGCATTGAGTCCATAGAAGGAACATCCGCACTCGGATCGCGAATATAAGCCAAATAGGCTAGACACCCTTTCTCTACCATACGCCGAGCTTTCATATAAGAAATAACCCTGCTGGCATAATGACCAGGAGTTACTTTTCACTCTAACCGAGGTAACCCCGGCATAGCTAGGGTCATTGTCTTGGCATGACACAGCCAATCCATACCCAAGATGACATCAAAATATATCATATCAAGAAGTAGAAGATCCACACTAGTCTCAAGATTACCAATAGTAACCACACACGAACGATAAACATGATCTACTACAACAGAGTCTCCCACCGGTGTAGATACACACACAGAAGCACTCAGAGAATCACAAGGCATAACCAAATATGAAGCAAAATAGGAGGACACATAGGAATAAGTAGATCCTGGATCAAATAGAACTGAAGCATCTCTATGGCAAACTGGAATAATACATGTGATCACAGCATCAGATGACTCAGCCTCGGGCCTAGCTGGAAAAGCATAAAATCAGAGTTGGGCCCCACCACTCTGAACTACATCCCTGGGACGGCCTCTAACTAGCTGGCCTCCACCTTTAATGGTCTGACCTCCACCTCTAATGGCATGACCTCCACCTCTAGCTGCCTGACCCCTACCTCTAGTTGGCTGAGCAGGCGGTGAAGCAACCGGTGTCGGTATGATGGCATGAGAATCTTTCCGAGATCTGTTACTCGCCAATCTAGGGCAATACCTCTTGATGTGACCAATGTTCCCACACTCATAACACCCATCCTGATACCGTGGTTGCTGAAGCTGAAGCTGACCCAAATGGGCCGGATAACTGCTGTAGTAACTCTGGAGTGGTGATGCACTGATAGGAGATGAATGTGTACTGAATGCTAGCTGCCCAGAGTAAGGCATAATAGGACTGTGACTCCCTAAAGCACCGGGAGATGCATGAAGTGCTGAATGAAATGGTCTGGGAGGATGACCCCTACCAAAATTACCCCTTCCTCCAGACGAGGCACCACTTAAACCACCAAACTGACGAGGCCTCTTATCAGATCTCTGCCCTCTCTCCTGTGCAAGAACCACCTCGATCCTCCTCGCGACATTAGCAGCCGCCTGAAAAGAAATCTCACTTCCGGTCTTCGTGGCCATCTGAAGCCTGATAGGGTGTGTGAGTCCCTCAATAAACCTCTTCACTCTCTCTCCCTCAGTAGGTAGTAAAAGGAGAGCATGATGGGCCAAATCCACAAAACGGGACTCATACTGAGTAACAGTCATACTGCCCTGCTGTAGATACTCAAATTGCTTGCGAAATTCCTCTCTCAGTGTGATAGGGAGTAACTTCTCCAGAAATAGCTAAAAGAACTGCTCCCATGTAAGTGCAGGCGATTCGACTATTCGGGTCAATATATAATCCCTCCACCACCTCTTGGCGGAACCCGTCATCTGAAATACAGCAAAATCAACCCCATTAGTCTAAACTATACCCATGTTCCGCAGCACCTCGTGGCAACGTTCAAGATAATCATGTGGGTCCTCAGAAGGTGTACCACTGAAGTGAACTGGAAAGAGCTTAGTAAACTTATCCAGTCTCAATAAGGCCTCAAAAGACATGGCGAGCCTATCACTGGTCTATGCTGCAACAACTGGCTGAACTACCCCAACTGGCGGGGCTGCTGGAGCCTGATTCTGGGGAGCCATATGCTCCGGAGCGGGAGTAGTGGGAGTTTGTGCTCCTCCCACAGCCTGTGAGACGGCTGGTGCCACTGAAAATATACCATTCTGGGCCACGCCCTCCATAAGACTTACCAAACGGACTAGAGCGTCCAGAAGTACTAGAGTGGCTATGAATCCTTCCGGGACATGAACTGGTCCAACTGGTACATTCTAAACTGGAACCTCCTCCTGAAGGTCTACTTGAGGTTCTACAACAGGTGCAGCTGCTCGAAGCTCTGGACTGAGCTCTGCCTCGGCCTCTTCCTCGGCCTCTAGCATGACCTCGGCCTCGACCTCTACCCCTGGCCATAGATGCCACCGGGGTTCTGGTCCCTGTCCATCGGTAGAGGTATTACGTGTTCTCACCATCTGCGAGAGAATAAGAGTAGATTGGTTCAATCATCGATGATAGAATAAAATCGCACGACAAAATAAGAAAGAAGTGATATTGTTCCTAAACTTCATAGCCTCTGAGAGATAAGTACAGACGTCTCCGTACCGATCCTTCAGACTCTACTAAGCTTGCTCGCGACTCGTGAGACCTATGTAACCTAGTGTTCTGATACCAACTGTCACGACCCGAAATTTCCACTTTCGGACCGTAATGGTGCCTAGCATTTCACTTGCTAGGCAAGCTAATGTTAGAATAATATTAACCAATTTTTAAATTTATTAATAATAAAGAACGATTGCGGAAGTAAAGTCTGAAATATAGTGAATAATTCATAAAAATAACAGTGTTTAAATACCATCCCAGAATTGGTGTCACAAGTGAACGAGCTTCTAGAATAATACAAATAAGGGCCTGAACAAAATAAAGCTGTTTGGAAATAAACACACAGCTAAAGTAAAGTAGACGGGGACTTCAGAACTGCGGACGTCGTGCAGTTATACCTCAAGTCTCCTCTGAGTAGCTGAAATCCGAGCAAGTCTATGGTACGCCGCTGGGACCAACTCCAAAATCTACACAAGAAGTGCAGAGTGTAGTATCAGTACAACCGACCCCATGTACTGGTAAGTGCTGAGCCTAACCTCGACGAAGTAGTGACGAGGCTAAGGTGGGTCACTTACATTACCTGTACGCAATATTAGTAACAACAACAATAATAAAAATAAATCAGGTAACTCATTTTTAATAGTTGAAGCCAACTCAGTAGTCATAATAAATTATTATTTCAATCAATTTCCGTTGCAGCGTGCAACCCGCTCACACAACGTATTCACATTCAATTCTGTTGCAGCGTGCAACCCGCTCTCACAATATATTCATTTTCAATCCTCTCATATAATTAGTTTTAATCAAGTATATATATTGACTTTTAAATAAGTCTATTGCGGCGCGCAATCCGATCCCCCAAATATTGACTTTTAATAAGTCTGTTGCGGCGTGCAACCCGATCCTCCAATATGGACTTTTTAATAAGTCTGTTGCGGCGTGCAACCCGATCCTCCAATATAACCATTTCAATCAATTCTGTTACAACGTGCAACCCGGTCCTCCAATATATCCATTTACTAATTCTTATAAAAGAAATTTCTCCAATAAATGCAACGATTAATATAAAATTATAAGACAACAAGCATACAATAATTATGATTTAATTATGAAATAAACAATGACAAATAGCAAATTATTAGGGAAATCAGGGAGAAAATAGGCTGTTTAATATTTAATATGCTAAATTTCAAATAACAATTAAAAAACATAATTCAAATAGCATGTAACAATTAATGCAGGAATTCAAGAATTAATATTTGACAACGAATAGGAGAGAAATAATTATTATAATAATTAATTCATGATTTAAAATAATTTATCATTTTTCAAGTAAGAAGGCAAACAATTAATTTGACGACGTATAGACACTCGTCACCTCGCCTATACGTCATTCACATGCATTTCACATAACAAATAATTTAAAGGTTCTATTCCCTCAAGTCAAGGTGAACCACGACACTTACCTCGCTCTGCAAATTCCAATCAATTACTCGACCACAACTTTTCCTTTTAAATTTATCTTCAAAAGCTTCCAATCTATTCACAAACAATTCAATATACTCAATACGAATCATATGAATTAATTCCATATGAATTTACTAATTTTCCGAATAAAAATCCAAAATTCATTAAAATATTCGACAGTGGGACCCACGTCTCAAATCTCGAAAAAACTTACGAAATTCGAACACCCATTCCGAGACGAGTCCAACCATATAAAAATTATCCAATTCCGATGTCAAATGGACCATCAAATCTTAAATTTTCGTTTTTGGAAGATTTTATAAAAATATGATTTTTCTTCCATAAATTCACGGATTCATGATATAAATGAGTATGAAATCATGAAATATAATCAATATAGGATAAGGAACACTTACCCCAATATTTTTCCGTAAAAATCGCCCAATAATCGCCTTACCCGAGCTTAAAAATGAAAAAGAATTGAAAATGGAACGAATCCCATTTTTTCGAGAACTTAAGTTCTGTTTGCCCAAATTTTACCTTACGCGATCGCGAAGCACATTTTTTTTTGGCTGCCAAGTTTTTCTTAATCACGATCGCATGAATAGACTCGCGATCGCGAAGCTCTACTTTGCTGCCCCAGAAATTTACACTACGTGAACGCGTAAAACGCCACGCGAACGCGATACTTTGACTCGCAGACTTACGCGATCGCGAACCACCTCACGCGATCACGATGAGTAAGCGCGTGGCTCAGCTTTAGCCTTTTTAATTCTACGCGATCGCGAACCACCTCACGCGATCGCGAAGAATCACTTCACACCCCTACGCGATCGCATCTTCAAATTCGCGAACGCAAAGAGCAACTTTGGCCGGCCTCTCAGTTTGCCTTACGCGCGAACGACTTCACGCGATGAGTAAGATTTCTGCAACAAAGCACTAGAATTCTGCCATCTTCCTTAAGTCCAAAAAGGCCCGTTGAGCATCCGAAACTCACCCGAGCCCTCGGGGCTCCAAACCAAATATGCCCACAAGTTCTAAAAGATCATACGAACTTGCTCGCACGATCAAATCGCCAAAATAACACCTAGAACTACGAATCGGACACCAAATCAAAGAAATTTTTTAAGAAAACTTATAGTGGACATATACCGGGCTATGGCACCAAAATACGGACCCGAGGTCAATAAATCTAACATCAGTAATTTCTTAAAAATCATTAAGCTTTCAAGCTTTTAACTTTTTTTATCAAAATTCCATATCTCGGGCTAGGGACCTTGGAATTCGATTCCGGGCATACGCTCAAGTCCCAAATCACGATACGGACCTACCGGAATTGTCAAAAAATTGATCCGGGTCCGTTTGCTCAAAATGTTGACCAAAGTCAACTCAGTTGAGTTTTAAAGCTCTATTTCACATTTTAATCCATTTTTCACATAAAAACTTTCTGGAAAATTGTACGGACTCCGCACGGAAGTCGAGGAATGATAAATAGTGCTTTTCGAGATCTTAGAATACATAATTACTTATTAAATTCAAAGATGATATTTTGGGTCATCACACATAGATATAGGATATAGTGTCCATATAAAAGTAATTTCACACACACACACACACACACACATATATATATATATATATATATATATATATATATATATATATATATATATATATATATATATATATATATATATATATATATATACACACACACACACACACACACACACACACACACACACACACACACACACACACACACACAACCGACTTCGGTCGGTAATATTATTAAATTATATATTTTAATTATTTTAAAATTATTTTTCCGACCGAAGTCGGTCGGAAATATTTAATTATAACTTATTCTGGTTGGTTAATTAAATATATATAATTTTTGTTATATTAAAAACCAATTGCCTTGGGCGGGAAATAATAATTTCAAAATTTCCGACCGAATTAGGTCGGAAATTTGGAAATATTTTAATAAAAAATTAATTTTGTACATTATATACAAGAATGACCAGGTGTTGGTCAAATATTGACCAATTTTCGACCGATTAATTTTTATTTTTTTTTACTGTGGGACCACTATTTATGTTGTCTGAAATATTTTTGTTGACTTTTGCGATCAATTTAGCAATTTCCGACCGATTTCGGTCTATTTTTTTTCGGCCTGTTTCGGTCGGTATGCCTTGGACGAAATATGTCAGTTTTCTAGTAGTGATATATGTACACACTACCCTCTCTGGATTCTATTTGTGGAAACTCTTGTTGTTGTTATTGTTAGACAATATATTCTGTAACAAATGAATGGTAGATTCAGAATTGTAATTCAGTCTTTGCAAAGTACTACTGACCATTCATTACTTTATTCACTAATAATCACTACTAGAAATTCGCTAAAAATCGACCAAAAATACCGACCAACGTTGGTCGGTTATGGCAAATTACCGACCAAAACGCGACCATTACGGTGTGGACGGTGTTTTGATGGTCGGAATGGCTTACCGACCAAAGTTGGTCGGAAATTACCGACCAACTTTGGTCGGTATATTAAAACGACCATCTGACAAGTTTAATTACTTACCGACCAACTTTGGTCGGAAACATATTTTATTAATTTAATTTTACCGACCAAAGTTGGTCGGTTTAACTAAATTATATTTTTTTATTAATTATTAAAATTAAAAAAAACCGACCAACTTTGGTCGGTAATTAAAAATATATATTTTTTAAAAATAATTAAAATTAAACATTACCGACCAACTATGGTCGGTAATCTCAACAATGCAAGCAAAATACCGACCAAAGTTGGACGGTAGTGTTGAATTCTGGGAATTCAATGTTCATTAACCGACCAACTTTGGTCGGTATTTTGGAATAATTTATTTTTTTTAATTAAAAACCGACCAACTTTGGTCAGTTTTTCTGGGTTTAATTTTGGCATAAAATGCCTGTTTTGGCAGCTAAACCACCTGCCAGCATACCAATGCAACAACACAACAACAACAACAACACAATAACAACAAAAAAAACACAACAACAACAACAACACAACAACAACAACAACACAACAACAACAATCAAAACATTCAATAAATACTTTAAAACTAACAAATTAAAGTTCAATTGAACATAAAAATCCAAAACCAAGTTAAAACTAATTACAACTAGTTCAAAACTGGTTCTATTTGTCTAGTTCAAAGTATATAAAAGTCAAGGGGTGTTTTGTACAACATCATCATCACCGTCTGATGAACTTTCATCTACAAGACGATATAGAGAACGGTCTTGTGGAGGACGGGAAGCACGATCACGGGGAGGACGGGAGGAACGATCACGAGCAGGGCGGGAGGAACGATCACGTGGAGGTCGACCCTCTGGAGATGACTCACGAGATCGGGGCAATGGAAAAGCTCCACTAGATAGGAGAGTTCTGATCTGAGCTTGCATGCCAAGGAATTGAGCATCTCTAAGCCTTTCTCTTTCCTTGGCCGCTTCTAGCTCTGATGTGAGCTTTGTCACTGTCTCCCGCATAGCGGAGAGGCTCTCCCTATTAAGTTACTCGCCTTGCGAGGAAGTCCCTATTCCTCGCATTCCACACTTATAGCGATGGAAGTTTTTAGTAGGAAGCCCGTATACCTTCCCCCATTTTGGACCGCCAACAGACTCCAACCATATTCTTTCAGCATCCTCGTCCGAAGGTTGGGTTGGCTCACCCGATTCACCAGCTGGATGACTACGGATGAATTTCTCCACGTTACTTTGGTAGCGACCCTATATTATTTTAAATTAAATCAGTATTTCAAGTTTTTTATAAAAGTAAATTATAATACTTAAATAAAATTGAAAGCTTACATATGCAGTCGAGGCCCTGTCCTCGACCCACCTATCTTGATCCCCCTCTTTCTTCTTCTTCACAACATGTGTCTCCTTGAATAGCTCATCATGACTCATTGGACGCCCATACTTCTTTTCTTGAAAACAAATTAATTTAGTTAATAAACAGAATAGATATACTTAGAAATGTAAAATAATTTAAGCAATTACGTACCAATCTTCTTTTTATTGTCTCTAGGCTGATCGCACCTCCAGTGTGCAAGGAGCCTCCCTTCTCGGATGCGCGAGCTTTCTTTCCCTTTTCGCTCCTCTCTAAGAACTCTGCGGTAAGCCATTGCCTTTGCAAATCATTCCACAAATTCTCAAGTAACCAGCCAGGCCTCTTGTTCTTCTTTCTAGCATCCGAGAAAGCATCCGCCAATCTCTTACGAGCTTTATGATGAAAATTTGTAGCCACTTCCGCGCTATAGCGGTCTTCCCATACACACTTGCTCTGTATTTCAAAAGTTAAATATTAGATGGAAACATCATAAATATAAATTATTAAACTGTTTAAAAGAACATTTATACCTTAAATTGATTGAAAATTTGCTCCTTCAGTGAGAATGGGCAATCAGTCCAAGTCGCATAAGGGCCATCATAAAGCTTTCTGATGGCATTGGTGATTATCCTCGTAGTCTTATTACCCAGCCTGAACCTGCAATTTAATAATAAAAACACATTAATATCTTAGTAAAAATGTTACAAATCAATAGACGAAAAAATAATGAATAACACTTACCCATCACCCTCAGGGACTATGATGATCCTGCCATATCGATCATAATGCACTACCTCGTCATCACCATCCGAAGCATGTGTATCAGAGGCATGTGAAGACGGTGTAGGCGGGTCAGAGCTAATGCCTCCCAGGCGAAGGCCTGCAATAGATGGAGTCGATGATGAAGATGGTTGCGATCCCTGTGACTGCGACATAGCTGGATGCGACCCAAGTGGATGTGATACCGATGGCTGTGACCCGAGTGGCTGTGACCCGAGTGGCTGTGACATGGGTGGATGCGATCCATGTGGCTGTGATATGTAGGGATGTGATCCATGTGGATGTGATGCAGATGGCTGTGAGGCAGCTGGACTGTATGTCGGACGTATAGTCCTGTG
The DNA here is from genome assembly GCF_000715075.1 of Nicotiana tabacum. Classification (NCBI taxonomy): domain Eukaryota; kingdom Viridiplantae; phylum Streptophyta; class Magnoliopsida; order Solanales; family Solanaceae; genus Nicotiana; species Nicotiana tabacum. The sequence goes on from NC_134081.1 coordinate 101,122,777, forward strand.
GCCCTGTGATGGAAGACTGGGTGTCTGAATGAAGGTGTACGGCTCGTGATGCTGTGGCAGCTCAGTATAGCCGTGTGGTGGAGGATAAGACATAGGCATCTCTGAAAAGGGTGGACAAGAGGGAGTATTATTTTCTACCCTCCTCTTTCCCTTCCTACCATTTTCTCGACCCCTAGAACTAGTAGGGTCATTGTTACCTTGACCCTTGCCTGCCATCTGCATAATATAATACACATTTAGATTGAAACATATAAGAAACTAGCTATAAAACGAGAGTGCTTTAAAAAAACCAACCTTTTAATCCTCATCGACGTATTGTTCCTCGTCCGAGAATTCTTCGTCCTCACTTGTTTGAGCTTCATCAGTTGATTCTTCGTCCTCATTTTCTATAATTGTTACTTCATTTATATCAACTTCTTCCAATATGCGTTCAAGATGTTCCAAATCATTTTCTAACTGATCGTCCACTATTTGGTGAATATTGGAGATATCGTTTTGATATGCAACATCTAACACATTCTCTACTTCCACCCTACCTACATGCTTAGTATTTATTACAACCCACCAATCGGACTTATTCCGCCGCAATGGATAAGGAGCATAATACACTTGCCTAACGTTATGTGCAATTATAAAAGGATCATAGCGATCATACTCCCTCGTATGATTAACCTCAATTATGTTGTATTGGTTGTGTACTCTTGTACCTCTTGTTGGATTTGATTCAAACCACTTGCATCTAAAGAGTATCAATTTCTTATATGGCCAACCTGTATATTCTAGTTGTAATATTTCTTTGACCACACCATAATAATCAATATCTCCAACTTGGTTGCCATCACCACCTTGAACCCACACCCCGCTGTTGTTGCTATTTTTATTTTTAGAGCAATCCTCTGTATGAAACTTATAACCATTCACTACGTACTTAGACATTGTTGTGACCTGAAGCCCAGGTCCCCAAGATATATCTTTCAAAAATTGATTTACACCATTATTTGGATTATTTACCTACATAGAGTTAAAAAAAGTCATAAGTTAGCACAACTTATGAATCAATTTTTATACATTCACTACATATGTATATATATATATATATATATATATACACACACACACACTTACAAACTGTTTGAACCACATATCAAATCTCGTATATACAGCATCATAGCCAAATTGACCCACGAAGTGACTGTGACATATCAAATATTTTTAGTAGTTGCATCAATATGTAGTCACAGTAAATTTTACATTTTGATAACTAATAAATCAATACTTACTTGAGAAATGGTACAACTTCGGGACAATTTAGCAACACATGAAGTGTAGCTGACTTGTACTCCATATCACTCAAACTTCTCTTTCTAACATCCTTAGAACATCGGCCTGGTTGATTGAATATGGACATTGGTGGATATAATGGATCATTCACACATTCGACCGTGTGCCTATTGGGCCTATTCATAGAACATGGCACGTTACTCTCAAAATAATAAGAACAAAAATGTGCAGTTTCCTTTGCAAGATAGGCTTCGCATATAGATCCTTCAATCTTATTCCTCTGCTTAACAAATTGTTTGCATTTGCCAATTGTCCTACATAATCTCATGTTAGCCAAAAACATTCAAATAAAATAGAATATTACATCAAACTTATAATATTACCTCTCAAAGGGATAAATTTGTCGTCTTTCCTCCAAAGTGAATGTGTAACTTGCTTTGGGCTTGAACACCTTACCATTGTTTGCTGTCTGCAAGTATAATTCAGGCCGCCTGCAATATTCTTGTTAGTCCATTCTAGCCTTCGGGTTATCTTTTGTCTTACCTTTAACATCCATCACTGTGTTGAATAAATTATCAAAATAATTCTTCTCAATATGCATGACATCAAGGTTGTGTCGGAGAAGATTATCCTTCCAATAAGGCAACTTCTAAAATATACTCTATTTCGTCCAATTATGATTAACACCATATCCGGGGAATCTATAAGGTGGAGTCTCAGTAACTTTACTGAAGTTCTGGACCCTCTCCCAAATTTCCTCACCTGAAAGTATCGGAGGTGGAGAATCATATTCCACTTTATTCTTTTTGAATGCATTTTTCATCCTTCTAAACTCATGATCATCAGGCAAGAATTGACGGTGACAATCAAACCATGATTGCTTTCGGCCATGTTTCAAAGTGAACGCTTTACTATTTTCCATGCAGTAAGGACAAGCTAGCTTCCCAGCAGTCATCCACCCAGACAACATTCCATACGCAGGAAAATCATTAATAGTCCACATTAAATTAGCACGCATATTAAAATTCTTCTTGGTTGATATGTCATATGTTTCAACACCATCATACCACAATTGTTTTAGCTCATCAATCAAAGGTTGCAAATATACATCAATCAAACTTTTCGAATTACGTGGACCGGGGATAATACAATTTAAAAATATATATGAACTAGTCATACACAACTCAGGTGGTAGATTATAAGGTGTAAGAAAGACAGGCCAACATGAAAATGGTGTCGCAGATATAGAAAAAGGCGTGAAGCCATCGGCACACAGACCTAACCGAATGTTCCTTGGTTCACTAGCAAAATCTGGATATGTCCTATCAAAGTGCTTCCAAGCTTCTCCATCTGAAGGATGACACATAACACCAGGTGGTCTTCTATTTTCAAAATGCCATCTCATATGAGGAGCAGAACTCATCGACGCATATAACCTCTTTAACCTAGGTATAAGAGGTAAATAATGCATTGCCTTGGCATCGACCATATTCCCGCTGGAAAGCCTCTTGAAACGAGGCTTTTCGCAAAATTTACAACTGTCTAAAGTTGCATCATCTTCATAATATAACATGCAACCATCTTCACAACAATCAATTCTCATTGACGAAAGTCCTAACTTAGAAACCAATATCTTCGCCTTATAGAAATCACCAGGTAAGTTGATATTAGGGTCAACTAGTTCACTCATAAGGTCAATAAAACAGTCCATGGCTGCTTGAGAAATATTCCAATTAGATTTGATACTTAGTAATCTAACTGCAATAGACAGCTCAGAGTGCGGACTTCCTTCACGTAGTGGACGACTAGCTTCCTCTAACTGTTCATAAAAATGTTTTGCATCATCATTAGGAGTTTGTTCAACATTTTCATTGGGCTCATCCCCAAAAGCATCCGCAACCATATCCTGAATTCTAGAATCAAGATTTGTATTCTCCACCGACCTACTACTTTCACCAACAACCATGTTATGAAATATCCCACGGCTACCATCAATCTCTCCATGATTAGTCCACACAAAGTAATTCTCTATAAATCCCTTCCTATAAAGATGAAACTTAACTTCCTCCGATTTTTTAAACTTCATACAATCGCACCTGACACAAGGGCACCTAATTACTCCTTCACTTTAGTATGGTGGAAGTGACATTGCATGTCTAATAAAGTCATCAACCCCTTCTACAAAATCCTCCCGCAATCCCCGCTGATTAGGATAATTTCTATTGTACATCCAAGTACGATGTTCCATCTATACAAATAAAACAAGAACAAATTAATTTATTCTACAATTATAAATTAATTATATCTTTTTTAGTTAATTCAAGATAATTATTTTTTTCCTAATTACACCAATTTATATCCTAAAAGTTCAATTCATATCCAAAAGGTCCAATTCATATCTTAAAAGTTCAATTCATATCCTAAAAGTTCAATTCTCAAGAACAAATCCTAAAAACTAAAATTTCAATTCATATCCTACGATTTTAAACATAAACTAACTAAACTAAAGAAATTCAACCCATACCCTAAAAGTTCGATTCACAACAATAAATTAATTTATTCTATAATTATAAATTAATTATATCTTTTTTAGTTAATTCAAGATAATTATTTTTTCCTAATTATACCAATTTATATCCTAAAAGTTCAATTCATATCCAAAAGGTCCAATTCATATCTTAAAAGTTCAATTCATATCCTAAAAGTTCAATTTACAAGAACAAATCCTAAAAACTAAAATTTCAATTCATATCCTACGATTTTAAACATAAACTAACTAAACTAAAGAAATTCAACCCATACCCTAAAAGTTCGATTCACAACAACAAATTAATTTATTCTACAATTATAAATTAATTATATCTTTTTTAGTTAATTCAAGATAATTATTTTTTTCTAATTACACCAATTTATATCCTAAAAGTTCAATTCATATCCAAAAGGTCCAATTCATATCTTAAAAGTTCAATTCATATCCTAAAAGTTCAATTCACAAGAACAAATCCTAAAAACTAAAATTTCAATTCATATCCTACGAGTTTAAACATAAACTAACTAAACTAAAGAAATTCAACCCATACCCTAAAAGTTCGATTCACAATAATAAATTAATTTATTCTATAATTATAAATTAATTATATCTTTTTTAGTTAATTCAAGATAATTATTTTTTCCTAATTACACCAATTTATATCCTAAAAGTTCAATTCATATCCAAAAGGTCCAATTCATATCTTAAAAGTTCAATTCATATCCTAAAAGTTCAATTCACAAGAACAAATCCTAAAAACTAAAATTTCAATTCATATCCTACGAGTTTAAACATGAACTAACTAAACTAAAGAAATTCAACCCATACCCTAAAAGTTCGATTCACAATAACAAATTAATTTATTCTATAATTATAAATTAATTATATCTTTTTTAGTTAATTCAAGATAATTATTTTTTCCTAATTACACCAATTTATATCCTAAAAGTCCAATTCATATCCAAAAGGTCCAATTCATATCTTAAAAGTTCAATTCATATCCTAAAAGTTCAATTCACAAGAACAAATCCTAAAAACTAAAATTTCAATTCATATCCTACGAGTTTAAACATAAACTAACTAAACTAAAGAAATTCAACCCATACCCTAAACTAAACTAATTCATAAATAATTGACTAATTAACAAAACTAATTAGTTAATAAAACTAATTAACAAAACTAATTAAAACAAGACCTAAACCCTAATCCTCAATAAAATGCAATGTTCAAATAATTGAAACACTAATCAATTGAAACTAATTCATAACTAATTAACAAAACCTGGAAATAATAAATAAATGGGTTGTAATTCAAACCTAGAATTTTTAGGAGATGGAGAAGGAGATCGAGGGGCGGCAGTGGCAGCGGCGACGGCGACGGCGCGGCGACGACGAGGGTGAGGGCTGGACGGCGAGGGGGAGGGCTGGGAGAAGGAGAGAGGGGAATGAAGGTTTAGAGTGAAGAAGAGGGAAATATTTCAGAGAAATGGGGGTTTCCCCCGTTTTTCACTTCTCTGATTTTAGAATTACCGACCAAAGTTGGTCGGTACATTAAGTGTTGACAGTTTGACCAAAAACCGACCAACTTTGGTCGGTTTTTTTTAAAAAAAATTTAAATTCTTTAACCGACCAACGTTGGTCGGTAATTTTAAATATAAATTCTTAAATATTATAAAATATTTTAAATAATAAAATAATTATTAAAATTTAAAAAATTGGATCCAGATTACCGACCAACGTTGGTCGGTAATCCAAAATTTTCTTGTCTGACCAGCTATTGACCAATTTACCGACCAACGTTGGTCGGTATTTAGTTTTAAAAAAATATAAATATTTTTTTTCCCCAGTTTGCGTCCAACCTGGACGGTTTTTGGTCGCAGTTTTTGACCGACCAACGTTGGTCGGTAATAATTGGTCGGTTTTTAGCAGATTTTTAGCAGTGAATGTATTTTGAAAATTTTCGTCTGTGTTTGAGAGAGATCTCATCTAGGACTCAAAAGTAACGAGAAAGGATACGAAATTATGACTTAGCTGGTCTTTCCTTTCATAAGATGCCAAAGTTGATAAAAGTTTTTATCCTATGGATTAGCTTAGGCATCGCTAAGAAATTAATAATAGGAAGAAAAAAAAGATTCTGTAGGAGCATGCATATAAGAGCTCCGACATTCACATGTCTATTGCTTGTGGATTTAGTTCTAGGTTAGATGTTCCAATTTCTCGATCGATATTCAGCCTTCATTTTCACGTCTTTTGGTCGTGTCTTTGAAAAATAAAATGTCGTTTTCTGAAATACTATTCACCTTTTTAAATATGTTCTCCGGCTTCAACAATATAATTGATGATAAAATAAGATAATACACTCATGTGCTCAGACTTTTTATGTTAAACGATCATGAGTTACTTGCATCTGCTAATTTTGTCAAGCACTTTAACATGAAAGGTGAAAAAGAAAATATATGAAAGAACAATGATCTTTGGAAATCATTTGCTTGGTCACATAAACAAAAATAAATCCAGTATAAATTACAATATAACAAGTAATCTGTACTTATAATGTTAAATTAGTCGTATAAGAAAAAATAATTTTCTCATGTTCTTTGATCAATACCATATTTGGTGGCGGCATCAACGCATAACTATTGGGTCCATCCCATGGCCATGTGAAAGAAGATGAGACTTCCTTTTTTTGGTTTTGTCAAGCCAACCAATTTAGAAGTTCAATTTGGACAACTAGCTTTTGAAGTGAATATTAATGTCATTGCATACATCAATATGGACATAATTCAACTATAAATAGGTGCCTCTACCTTCATTTGTAATCACACCAAAACAAAGAGAAAGAGAGTGATTTACAGAGTAAGAAGCAAAACTCTGTGAGGAAAAATATAGAGAGTTTGAGCGGTATTGTAGTGAGGTGGAAAAATCAAAAAAGGGTTATTTCTTTTTTGAGTGTTTAGTGGTCTTGGAGGATTTTACTCGGTACCACAAATTGTAAAATCCTCGCTATAGTGAAATCAGTTACTCCTCTCGGGACGTGATTTTTTCCTTATTCAGAAGTGTTTTTCACATAAAAATTTCAATGTCCTTATTTCTTTTATTATTACTGTTGGTTACAGTATTTTAGTAATCCGCATTTATTATAGTCGTATACCGTGAATATTATTTCTGTGGGGGTTAATTTTCTCAATAACTGGTATCAGAGCACATGTTCTGCTCATTTACAGAAATATTATTTATAGTCAATTTTACTCTGTGACAAAATAAATATCAGGAGTAAAGTATGAAGTAACGAGATTCAACGGTAATGACGGTTTCTCCATATGGAAAAGAAGGATGAGGGACCTGCTCATCCAACAAGGGTTAGACATTGCACTAGATGAAAAAGAGGCAAAGAAACCATGAAAGACGAGGAATGGGTAGACATGGATAAGAAGGCGGCTAGTGCAATCTGACTGCACTTGTCCGATGAAGTACTCAATAATGTCGGGGATGAAAATAGTGCATGTGGTATTTGAAAAAGACTAGAAAGTCTATACATGTCCAAATCCTTAACAAACAAGTTATTTTTGAGAAAGCAACTTTATGCCATCCATATGAGTGAGGTACAAATTTCTTGTCCCATTTAAATATGTTCAATGGATTAATCACGCAGCTGGCAAACCTTGGAGAAACAATCACTGAAGTAGATAAGGCTATCATGCTTCTTAACTCCTTGTCATCTTCCTATGATAATTTGGCAACAACCATCCTGCATGGTAGAGATACCATCAATTTAAAGGAGGTCACATCAGCCATCCTACTCAATGATAATATGAGGAAGAAGCCCGAAAATTAGGGGTAGACTCTTATCATGGAAAACAGAGGAAGAAGTTTTTATAGAGCATCGAGTAGCCATGATAAATCCAAAGCTCGTGGAAAATCCAGGAATCGGTCAAAGGGTAGAAATTACTACAGTTGCGGTCAACCCGGTCACTTCAAAAGGGATTGCCCAACGAAAGGTCGAGGCGAGAGCAGTGGCCAGAAGAATGATGACAACACAACTGCTGCAGTGCACAACGAAGATTCGATGGTTCTTTTCGTTCACGAGGAGGAGGAATGCATGCACTTAGCAAGCCAAGAGTCAGAATGGGTGGTTGACACAACAACTTCCTACCATGCCACACCGGTAAGAGAATTCTTCTATAGGTACAAAGAAGGAGACTTTGGAATAGTCAAGATGGGAAATACCAGTCACTCAAAGATTGTGGGGATTGGCAACATTTGTATCAAGACAAATGTCGGATGCACATTAGTTTTAAAAGATATGCAACACGTACCAGATCTGCGAATGAATTTAATTTCAGGGATCGCTCTAGATCGAGACGGGTACGAGAATCACTTCGCCAATAGGAAGTGGAGACTCACCAAGGGATCATTGGTGATTGCTAAAGGAGTTGCTCCCTACACATTGTACAAGACAACCGTTGAGATATGTGAAGATGGATTACATGCGGTTGTAGATGATACGCCTGCAGATTTATGGCACCGGAGATTGGGCTATATAAGTGAGAAGGGACTGCAGATCCTATCCAAAAAGTCACTCATCTCATTTGCAAAAGGTACAACTGTGAATTCTTGTGATTATTATTTATTTGGAAAACAACACAGGGTGTCGTTTCAAGCAACTCATGGAAGAAAATTGCATATACTTGATTTAGTATATTCTGATGTTTGTGGTCCAATGGATGTAGAATCAATGGGAGGTAACAAATATTTTCTCACATTTATTGATTATGCTTCACGAAAATTGTGGGTTTATTTCTTGAGAACCAAAGACCAAGTATTTCAAGTATTTCAGAAATTCCATGCTCTGGTGGAAAGAGAGACAGGTAAAAATTTAAAGCGTCTCAGGACAGACAATGGAGGAGAGTATACTTCAAAGGAGTTTGAATACTACTGCTCAAGCCATGGAATCAGACATGAGAAGACAGTTCCTGGAACTCCACAACACAATGGTGTGTAGCTGAAAGGATGAATCGCACCATTGTCGAAAAAGTGAGAAGTATGCTCAAAATGGCAAAACTACCTAAGTCATTTTGGGGTGAAGCAGCTCGCACAACCTGTTACTTGATTAATAGAAGTCCATCAGTTCCATTGGAATTTGACATTCCATAGAAAGTCTGGACCAACAAAGAGGTGTCTTACTCCCATCTAAAAGTGTTTGGATGTAAATCTTTTGCACATGTGCCAAAGGAGCAGAGAATGAAGGTGGATGACAAAGCTATTTCCTGTATCTTCATCGGTTATGGAAATGAAGAGTTCGGCTTTAGATTGTGGGACCCAAAAAGGAAAAATATCATCAGAAGCATAGATGTGATCTTCGCAGAAGATTTGGTCGGGATTGATAGTGATCAATCAACAAAGACCAAAAATGATAATGGTACAGTTACTAACTTTGTTACTACTCCTACTGTACTTGTACGTAATCCTTCCACAGGTGAAGAATGGCACACGGAAGGTGTAGATGAAGAGGTTGCTAAGCAGGGGGAGTACCCTAGTCCACAAGAGGAAGAAGGAGAGCAACAACAACAAGAAGGACAACAACCTTTGAGAAGACCTGAAAGAGAGAAGGTAGAGTCTATAAGGTATCCTTCTTCGGAGTATATCCTTGTCACTGATGAGGGGGAGCCAGAGAATTTCAAGGAGGTACTATCTCATTCGGAACAAATCCAGTGGATGGAAGCCATGCAAGAAGAAATGAATTCTTTACAGAAGAATGATACGTACGAACTGGTTGAACTTCCAAAAGGCAAAAGACCGCTCAAGTGCAAGTGGGTCTTTAAGCTCAAGAAAGATGGAAATGGCAAGCTGGTCAGACACAAACCTCGATTGGTGGTAAAAGGTTTCGAATAGAAGAAACGTATTGATTTTGATGAAATTTTCTCATCTATTGTCAAAATAACTTCTATTCGAACAATTTTGAGCTTGGCAGCTAGCGTAGATCTTGAAGTGGAGCAGTTGGACGTGAAAATTGCATTTCTGCATGGAGATTTGGAAGAAGAGATCTATATGGAGCAACCAGAAAGTTTTGAAGTAAAGGCAAAGAAACACATGGTGTGCAAGTTGAAAAAAAGTCTTTATGAGCTGAAACAAGCTCCTAGGCAGTGGTACAAGAAGTTTGACTCATTCATGAGAAGTTAAACGTACACAAAGACTTTTTCAGATCCATGTGTATACTATAAGAAATTCTCTAACAATAACTTTATCATCTTGTTGTTATATGTGGATGATATGCTGATTGTAGGACAAGACAAGAAGTTGATTGCCAAGTTGAAGGAATATTTGTCCAAGTCATTTGACATGAACGACTTGGGTCTAGCACGACAAATTCTAGGAATGGAGATTGTCCAAGATAGGACAAATAGTAAGTTATTGCTGTCACAGTATAAGTATATTAAACATTTACTTAAACGTTTCAACATGATGAGTGCTAAACCAGTTAGCACGCCTCTTGCTGGTCATATGAAGTTGAGCAAGACAATGTGTCCTACAACAAAGGAAGATAAAGAAAGTATGGCTAAAGTTCCATATTCATCTGCCGTCGGGAGCCTGATGTATGCAATGGTATATACCAGACCTGATGTTGCTCATGCTGTCGGTATTGTTAGCAGGTTTCTTGATAATCCTGGAAAAGAACATCGGGAAGCTGTGAAGTGGATACTTAGGTATCTAAAAGGAACCTCAGATGAATGCTTGTGTTTTGGGAGATCAGATCCAGTCTTGAAGGGCTACACAGAAGCTGATATGGCAAGTGATTTTGATAATTGTAAATCTACTACATGATACCTGTTCACTTTTTTTTTCCAGGGGGAGCTATATCATGGCAGTCGATGTTGCAGAAGTGTGTTGCACTCTCTACAACTGAAACAGAGTATATTGCCGCTACTGAAGCTGGAGAGGAGATGGTTTGGCTGAAACAGTTCCTTCGAGAGCTTGGATTACATCAAAAGGAGTATGCCGTCTATTGTGACAGTCAAAGTATAATAGACTTGAGCAAAAACACCATATATCATGCAAGGACGAAGCATATCGATGTGAGATATTACTGGATTCGAGAAATGATAGAGGATGGATCTATGAAGGTCAAGAAGATCCATACAAGTTAGAATCCTTCGGATATGCTGACTAAGGTGGTACCAAGAGAGAAGTTCGAGATATGCAAAGAACTTGTCGGCATGCACTCAAACTAGAAACTCCGGTGTTACCTCCTTCAGGTGCATGGGATTGGAGGGAGAGATTTATTGGGTCCATCCCATGGCCCGTGTGAAAGAAGATGAAGCTTTTTTTATTTTTATTTTGTCAAGCCAACCAATTTAGAAGTTCAATTTGGGCAACTAGCTTTTGAAGTGAATATTGATGTCATTACATACATCAATATGGGCATACTTCAACTATAAATAGGTGCCTCTACCTTTATTTGTAATCACACCAAAACAAAGAGAAAGAGAGTGATTTACAAAGTAAGAAGCAAAATACTCTGTGAGGAAAAATATAGAGAGTTTGAGCGGTATTATAGTGAGGTAAAAAAATCAAAAGTGGGTTATTTGTTTTGAGTGTTTAGTGATCTTGGAGTATTTTACTCGGTACCACAAATTATAAAATCCTCGCTATAGTGAAATCAGTTGCTCCTCTCGGGACGTGATTTTTCCCTTATTCAGAAGGGTTTTTCACGTAAAAATTTCGGTGTCCTTGTTTCTCTTATTATTACTGTTGGTTACAGTATTTTAGTAATCCGCATTTATTATAGTCGTATACCGTGAATATTATTTCTGTGGAAGTTAATTTTTCCAACAATAACTTGTTGGGATTGGAAGTTGGTGAATAAGAAATGGAGGGAAGAAATGTGATGGGAAAGTGAGTTGTTCCCTTATGCTTTGGAAAAAGCAATTGTCCCTCATCGGTAATGAAAAGAAAAAGGAATGTGCTTATATTAAGAAAGCACTTCTCTTGATATTAAATGGGTTGGAAAGAAGGTAAGTCTCGCGCCGTCGTTATCATCGCTCGGCTTCGGATTCAGATTCGGTCAAAGATTGATTGATTAATCATTTTGGACAAAATTTCTTTCAATTATTTAAATAACCCAGGACCCGTGCGCGACCCGGTTCGTTTCTTTTCCCGAATTATTTTAAATATTTTTTCTGAAATATTTTAAGCGTTCCCGTTTGTTCCAACATCCATGGCTGTTTTTGAAAGGTTGCAAATTTTCAGAAACAGTGCCAGAAAATGGCTATAAATTCGCCTTGATCCCAGAATTTGTTCTTGCGAAATTTTCTGAACTTTTTCTTCTTCTTCTTCTTCTTCTGCACAATTAAAATCATAGTGTGATTTACATCCATTAAGTGGTACGCAGTTCACCAGCATTTTAGGTACCGATACTCTGGTGAGTTAAATCGTTATATCCTATGAGGAAATATTCCAACACCTCGGGTATTTGAAGGGAATAATTATCTTAAGGACACACTGTGGGCTCGATTTCATTCTGAAATTTATTTTCAGATTCTGTTTTGATTATTTCGAGATTCTACTTTACTTCTGATTTTCTCTTTCTGTTTTCTGTTACAGAAAATTTACTGTTTCATAATATAGTAGTTAATACAGATTAATAATAATTTTAAGGAAATTATTTTTTTGTACTTTCATCAGTATTCTGTTTTTTGGAGATTAAAACATTTGTGATTTTCTACTCCTTCTGAATTTTTTTATTTCTGATTTGAAGATATAAAAACTTCATCGGAGTATTAAAATTCAGAAACGATTTGAAGAACATAAAAATCGCATCGTTTTCTTATGAAACAGTATATAAAAACTATGGTTTTTGTTTATTAAACGTACTGTTTATTATTAATTACAGTACTATTTACTATTTTATTTTCTGTTATTAATTGAACTATTTTGTTGTCGACAGTGAGAAATGGCAATTGAAAATAGAAATTTTTTTGTGACTATTGCGGCAACGACAATAGTCTCGTCAAGCCGAATTGTTGTGCCACCGACCGAAAAACCAAGGAAAGTTTCTGGAGCCAACTTCAAAGGATGGCAGCAAAAGGTTTTTCTTTTGGATTACCATGCTTGTTATGCAAAAATTCACCACTGAAGACCCTCCAGTACCTGCCGCTGACATGCCAGACAATGAAATGTTTATGATTGTTGAGGCGTGGAAACATGAAGATTTTCTTTGCAAATGCTACATCCTAAGTGCTTTGGAGGGTGATTTTTTCAATGTCTGCAGTGCTATGAATACTTCGAAAGAATTGTGGGATGCACTTGAGAAGAAGTACAAAACTAAAGATGCGTGCTTGAAAAAGTTTGTGATTGCCAAGTTTCTTGACTATAAAATGATATAGCAAAACAGTTGGAACCCAAGTTCAAGAGGTTCAACTTATTTTTCACGACCTTATTGCTGAAGCTATTGTGGTGAATGAAGCATTTTAAGTAGTTGCAATGATTGAAAAGTTACCTCTTTCATGGAGAGATTTCAAAAATTATCTAAAGCAGAAGCGCAAAGAAATGAAGCTGGAAGATCTTCTGGACAGACTAAGGAGTAGAACAAGAAAAAATTCAAGGGTAACAACTATAATTATGGAAAAGCTGGTCACAAAGCCCCTGACTGTTGTCTCCCGAAAAAGGACAATAAAAAGGGACAGACCAATATAGTGAAGAAGAATAATGACATTGATGATCTGTGTGCAATGCTTTCGGAATGTAACTTAGTTGGAAATCCGAAGGAGTGGTAGATTGACTCTGTAGCCACTCGATATGTTTGTGCTGTCAAAGAAGCATTTGCGACTTACTCTATTGCTGGTCCCGAAGAAGAGCTTTCCATGGAAAATACTACAACATCCAAGATTGAGGGTTATGGGAAGATATTCCTAAAGATGACTTCCGGCAAAGTGTTAACGCTCAACAATATTCTTCATGTTCCTATTATTAGGAAAATTTTAGTTTCAACTTCTCTATTTGTTAAGAATAGATTCAAATGTGTATTTGTATCTGACAAAGTTGTTGTAAGCAAGAATGATATGTATGTTGGAAAGGGCTACCTCACAGAGGGCCTTTTCAAACTCAATGTAATGGTTGTTGACAATATTAATAAAATTTTAGCTTCTTCTTATTTATTGGAGTCAAATGATTTATGGCATATTCGTTTAGGACATGTCAATTATAAAACCTTGTGAAAGTTAATTAATTTAGAAGTATTGCCTAAATTCGAGTGTAATAAATCAAAATATCAAATATGTGTTGAATCTAAGTTTGTCAAACATCCTTATAAGTCTGTTGAAAGGAATTCAAATCCTTTAGACTTAATTCATACTGACATTTGTGATATGAAGTCAACACCATCTCGTGGTAGAAAAAAGTATTTTATAACTTTTATTGATAATTGTACTCGATATTATTATGTTTATTTGCTTAATAGTAAGGATGAACCAATTGAAGTATTTAAGCAATACAAGAATAAAGTGGAGAATCAATTGAATAAAAGGATTAAAACGATTAGAAGTGATAGGGGTGGAGAATACGAATCTTCTTTTGCAGAAATATGTACGGAATATGGAATTATCCATCAAACTACTGCCCCTTATATACCTCAATCCAATGGAATTGCGAAAAGAAAAAATCGGACATTAAAGAAAATGATGAATGCTTTATTAATGAGTTTTGGCTTACCGCAGAATTTGTGGGGGGAAGTTATCCTTACAGCTAACCGAATACTCAACAGAGTACCCCACATCTATTCCATATGAAAAATAGAAAGGAAGAAAATTCAACTTGAAATATTTTAAAATGTGGGGGTGTTTAGCAAAAGTACAGGTACCTTTACCTAAAAGGGTAAAAATCGGACCAAAAATTCTGGATTGTATTTTTATTGGATATGCTACAAACAGTAAAGCATGTTGGTTTTGGTTCATAAATCTAATAATCCTGAAATTCATGTTAATATGGTAATTGAATCAGATAATACTGAATGCTTTGAAAATATTTATCCGTATAAAACTGAATGTGAGTTGTCAAGTGAAAGATCTAAACGACCACAGGAAAAACCAAAGGAAAATACTCCAAGTGATCGAAAAGGATCCAAGGCGTAGCAAACGTTAATGAACATCTACTTCCTTTGGACCAGATTTTGTGACATTCTTGCTTGAAAATGAGCCTCAAACTTTCAAAGCAGTTATGCCATCTTCTAATTCAGCATTTTGGAAAAAGGCAGTCAATAATGAGATTCAATCACTTTTGGATAACCATACATGGGAATTGGTTGATCTTCCTACAGGAAATAAGCCTTTAGGTTCGAAATGGATCTTTAAGAGGAAAATAAAAGTTGATGGCACTACTAACACATATAAGGCAAGACTTGTTGTCAAAGGTTATAGACAAAAGGAAGGTCTTGCTTACTTTGACACTTACTCGCCAGTAATGAGGATAACGTTCTATTAGGGTGTTAGTGGCACTCGCAGCCATATATGGTCTTGAAATCCATCAAATGGATGTTAAAACAACTTTCCCAAATGGAGAGTTGGAGGAAGAAATTTACGTGGAACAACCTGAGGATTTTGTGGTTCCTGGTAAAGAAAAGAAAGTGTGTAAACTAGTTAAGTCGTTTTATGGACTTAAGCAATCACCCAAACAATGGCATGCTAATTTTGACCAAACAATGTTGGTAAATGGTTTTAAAATAAACGAGTGTGACAAATGTGTTTAAATTAAAAACACTCTAGGTCATGAAGTCATTGTTTGTTTATATGTTGATGACATGTTGATAATGAGCAAAGATATGGCAGATATAAATGCTACTAAGCGCATGCTGGCTAGCAAATTGGACATGAAAGACTTAGGAGTTGTTGATGTGATCTTAGGAATCAGAATTCACAAGACTCCACAAGGTATAGCATTATCACAATCTCACTACATTGAAAATGTACTTGACAAGTTCAAGTATTTGGATTTCAAGATTGCCAAGACTCCAATTGACGTGAGTTATGCACTTCAAAAGAATAAAGGTGAAAGTGACTCACAACTGGACTATGCAAGACTATTGGGAAAAGTTTGATGTATATCATAAATTGTACGCGACCAGATATAGCATGTGCTATTAGGAAATTGAGTCGGTTTATAAGTTATCCCAATCAAATACATTGGATGGTAATGAAATGAATTTTGGGGTATCTGAAACATACCCAAGACTATGCTCTGTATTATAACAAATATCCCTCTGTGATTGAGGGATATAGTGATGCAAATTGGAACACCGGATCATCTGAAGTTAAATCCACGAGTGGATATGTGTTCACAATTGGGGGTGGATAAGTGTCTTGGAAATCATCCAAACAGACGTGCATCGCCCATTCTACGATGGAATCTGAATTCATAGCTTAGACAAGGCCGGTGAAGAAGCTGAAGGCTCCAAAATTTCTTGGAAGATATTTTATTTTGGCCCAAACCTTTGGCACTTATATGTATACATTGTTATAGTCAAGCAACAATAGGTAGGGCAGAGAGCGTTATGTATAATGAAAAATCTCGTCAAATAAGACGGAGACACAATACAGTTAGACAACTACTCTCTAGCGGTGTTATCACTATTGACTACGTGAAGTCGAAAGATAAGGTGTCAGATGCACTTACAAAAGGCCTATCTAGAGAGGCAGTTGAAAGATCATCGAACGGAATGAGGCTAAGGCCTATGACAAGTCATCATGGCGGTAATTCTACCTAGTAGACTGGAGATCCCAAGAGCTAGGTTCAAAGAGATCAATCAATGTTATGAATGACAGTTCAACATTGTCGAATAATTTAACCCATTCTCGTGATAAAAACAATGTTCAGAAATCAGGGTAAAGCATTAAGGCTTTTTGATGAGTCAATAAAGCTTAAAGCTTCTTAATGATTTGCTAAGTCTGGCAGGAAATGACCAGATAGTGTGTCTATAGGACTACACATTTAGAAATCACCTATGTGGGTGTGAAATATAAGCCGCTTCAAAGGGAATAAAAGTAAATGCCCATTCTGTAACGACCCGGCCGGTCGTTTTGAGAGTTATAGCCTTGTTCCCCCATTTACTGCTTATTTTGTGCTTTATAACTGTCATGTGACCTGTCGGGGTAGTCGGCTCTGGTCCGGAGAGATTTCAGAATAAAATGAGACACTTAGTCTCAAGGTTAAAAACTTAAGTTGAAATGGTTGACTTGATGTTGACCTATGAGTAAACGACTCCGAAATGGAGTTTTGATGGTTCCGTTAGCTCTGTTGCGTAATTTTGGACTTAGGAGCGTGTTCGAATTGTGAATTGGAGGTCCGTAGTTGAATTAGGCTTGAAATGGAGAAAATTATATTTTTTAGAAAGTTGGATTGGGAGTGGACTTTTGATATTAAGGTCGGATTCCGATTTTGAAAGTTGGAGTAGGTCCGTGGTGTCATGTGTGACTTGTGTGCAAAATTTGGGATCAATCGAACGTGATTTGATAGGTTTCGGCGTCGTTTGTAGTGTTGGAATTCCTTAGTTTCAATAGGCTTGAATTGGGGTGTGATTCATATTTTTGATGTTGTTCGATGTGATTTGAGGGCTCCACTAAGTTCGTTTCGTGTTTTAAGCCTTGTTGGTATGTTTGGTTGAGGTCTCGGGGGACTCAGGTTGATTCCGGATGGCCAACGGATCAAAAGTTGAAGTTGAGAGATTGCTAAAGCTGGACTCTACTAGTGTAACTGCACCTACGGAGCTTTGATCGCAGGTGCGAGCTTGCAGGTGTGGGCTAGGTTGCACAGGTGCGAGAGAATTGCCGCACCTGTGTGACCGTAGATGCGGCAGGGGGAACTTAGAAGCGGAATTGGGCAGGGAAGTTGGGTTCCGCAGAAGCGGCTTGGAGGCTCGCAGGAGCGGAGGAAGGGACCACACGAGCGAGGGAAGAGGCAGAAGCGAATATATTTTCGCTTATGTGACACCGCAAATGCGTCTATGTTTTCGCAGAAGCGGAAGTGCTGGGAAGAACACTTAAATACAAGGGTTCGCGATTTTGCTTCATTTTAAACATTTTAAGCTCGGGTTTTGGCGATTCTTGAGAGGATTTTCGAGGGGTTTTCTTTAGGTAAATACCTTGTGCTCATTTTTGATCAATAATCTTATTTCCCCAGTGATTTTCCCACCTAGTTAGTGTGTATTTAAGGTGTAAATTGGGGGTTTGAGGCTAGGGATTTAGAGAGTTTGATTTGGGGATTTGGGTGACAATTTGGTGTCGGATTTTGGCAAATTTGGTATGGTTGGACTTGTGGTTGAATGGGATTTTAGATTTTGTGACTTTTAGAGGATTTCGAGACGTGGGCCCGAGGGACAGCTTTTTAGTCGATTTTTGACTTTTGATTAATAACTTAGTACTTATCTTCTAGAATTGATTCCTATAGCCCGTGTTGATTATATCAAATTGTTTATGGATAGATTCGAGGCATTCAGAGGCTGTTTCGCGAGGCAAAGGTGTGTTGGAGTAGAGATTTGCTCGGATTGAGGTAAGTAACAGTTCTAAAATTGGTTCTGAAGGTACGAATCCCCGTATTATGTGTCATGTGTTTGGTTTTGAGGTGACGCAGATGCTAGGTAGCGAGCGTGTGGGCGTGCACCATAGGAATTGTGACTTGGTCAATTCCATGGAACTGTGTAGTTGAATAATCTGTTGTTATCCGTACATTTTCCATGTATTAGAGAAATTGAACTGCAAATCATGTTGGAAATCATGTTTAGACTATGTGTTGACACTGTAGGGACCCACAGAGGTCGCGTACATAGTGAATTATCTGCTAAATTGTTGTTTATACTCAGTCACAGATTTATTTGCATATCATATCTTAGTCTCTATTGTTCCTTGTTGATACATTATATCATTTCTGCTTGGGCTGATTTTCACGATTTCTGAGAGCCCGAGAGACTGGAGAGGTTGATGACTAAGTGAGGCTGAGGGCCTGATTGTGAGGATATTTATGGAATCGGGTTGTACGCCGCAACATGTTTTATTGATATATGCCATGATTGGCTTGTTATAGCGCTTGGGCTGAAGGATCCCCTTCGAAATCTGTACACACCCCCAGTGAGCGCATGTACCTACTGAGTGGGAGTGCCGAGTGCTGAGCGACTGAGAGGATGGAGTGACTACGAGGAATGAGTGATTATGAGGTTGGAGTGAATGGGAGGACTGAGTGACTGTTGCTCTTTGAGGATGCATTTGACTTCATTATTGTTGCACTTCAGCTATCATATATCACTATCTTGAAATTTCCGAGAGATATTATCTTCTGTTTCAATTGAACTTGACGTGAATTAACTGTTTTGGTCTTAGTTGTCGAACTTGAAAGCATACCTACCTTCCTATGTTGAAATTATTGTAATTGAACTTTAACTGTGAAGCTCGTCACTACTTTCAGTCCTTTATTTAGTATTGTTACTTACTGAGTTGGTTGTAGTCACGCTACACCATGCACTTCGTGTGTAGATCCAGGTATTTTCGAACACGGTGGGTGTTGATTCCATCGCACATTTGATCTTCTGGAGATTTTAAGGTAGTTGCCCGGCGTTTCGCAGGCCTTGTCTCTCTTTCTCTATCTTTCGCTTATTGTATTTAGTTTCAGACTATCAAAGACAATATTTCCAGACTTGTGATGTGTAGATGCTCATGTACCATATGACACCCCGATAGTTTGGAACTTCTGCATTGAGTTTTGGATTTTTATCCTGTTTATGAGAACTTTTGTTATTTAAACCGTTTCAATTCATTTTCTGTTAGAAGTGTTGGAAATATTTTTTAATGTCGGCTTTCCTTGTATCACGTTAGGCGCCATCACGACAGGTTAGGATTTGGGATCGTGATACATTCCCTAAGTACTCATGAAATAAGGAGGTGTTCATGGCTGAAACGAATACAACCGTGAGAACCATAGATGGTTAAGAGTTGATTGTGCGACTTATATTGTCTAGGTATACAACAAAGCTCGAATGTTCAAAAATATCAAATATACCGATTGACCAAGTATATCCGATATAAGTTCACTACGGAAAGTTCAAAGGGAAACCTACTTATCCAGATGTAATTAATCCTTGCTTGTAAATTACACACTCGTCCGTGCATTCCTTTATTTTATAGCCATTCCCTATTCATGTGGGGGGGTTGTTGGGATTGGAAGTTGGTGAATGGAAAATGGAGGGAAGAAATGTGAAGGGAAAGTGAGTTGTTCCCTTATGCTTTAGAAAGAGCAATTGAGCCTCATTGGTAGTGGAAAGAAAAGGGATTGGTAGTGGAAAGAAAAGGGAATGTGCTTATATTAAGAAAGCACTTCTCTTGGTATTAAATGGGTTGGAAAGAAGATAAGCCTCGCGTCATCGTCGTCGTCGCTCGCTCGGCTCGGCTTCGGCTTCGGATTTGGTCAACGATTGATTGATTAATCTTTTTGGACAAAACTTCTTTCAATTATTTAATTAATTATCAAAAAATCAACCTGAAATAACCCAGGACCCGCGCGCGACGCGACCCAGTCCGTTTCTTTTTCAGATTATTTTAAATTCTTTTCCCAGAATATTTTAAACGTTCCCGCCTGTTCCAATAACCATGGATATTTCTGAAAAGGTTGCATATTTTCAGAAACAATACCAGAAAAAGGCTATAAATTCGCCTTGATCCCAGAATTTTTCTTTACGGAATTTTCTGAACTTCTTCTTCTTCTGTACAAATAAATTCCAGTGTGATTTACAGCCATTAAGTAGTTCGCAGTTCACCAGCATTTTAGGTACCGATACTCCAGTGAGTTAAGTCGTTCTATCCTGGGATGATAATATTCCAACACCTCGGGTACTTGAAGGGAATAATTTCCTTAAGGACACACTGTGCATTCAGTTGACTCGATTTCATTCCAAAATTTATTTTCAAATTCTGTTTTGATTATTTTGAGATTCTGCTTTACTTCTAATTTTCTGTTTCTATTTTGTGTTACAGAAAATTTACTGTTTCATAATATTGTAGTTAATACAAATTAATAACATAACTAATGGAGTTGGTTGATATTATTAAAATTTAAATTGCTAATGTAAATTATTTCATAGGGCATGCATATATAATATGACATATAAATATATGTATTAGCAATAAACAGACAAGAATATCTAATGAAAAAAAATTTCTTAAAATAGGTAATCCATACATAACAATTCACGTATTATTCCTCGGCTCATAATACTTAAAACACTGTTATTCATCGCCTAACGATCCCAACATTGTTATTCACTATATACATCCATCCACATATTTATAAATCATGTATAACTAATTCATATATGAATCAAAACCCTTCTTTCATGGCTTTTGCATAACTTTGTGTACGTGTACCCACGTGCATGGTCTCTTCGCATAAATTAAAGGATTATGGATTAATCGATAGGGATTAATCGATAAGCAAGGACTAATTAGTTTAGGGTTTACAGCCCTTAATTTTACTGAGCTGAGTTGGGGCTGGCCAGCAAGGTGTCATACATCATAATCACAATTAGATTTTAATTATAAATAATAAATCTTCCTGCGTCGAGTCGCATCACACAAAGTTGCCTCTTTGTTTCTTTTTATTATTATTTATTTGTTTGAAGAATATTCAGCAATAGACAATATGAAAGATTGAAGAGTCAAAGTTTGAAACTAAAATATTGATTGCAGTGTCCTTTCTGCCCCTTCAAAAAGAATGTGCTTTACATGTTAAAGTACCTTACCCGCGTGCATCAGTTTATAAATTTCTCCTTTTCCTTCACCAGCTTGATTTTTATAAGCCAAAAAAATAAATTATTTCAAAATAGGCTCGCCCAAGAATTTAGAAGGGTAAAATCTCAAAAACTTCAAGTTTATATTTAGACGCATATTAATTATTTCGATCTCAAATATTAGTTTTGGCAAATTGAATTCGTGTCAAAATAATTAACGTTTTAGAAAATAAGAAGTTATTATTAATTATTTTTCAGATTTATGCTCCAATTAATAGAGTATTAATTAAGTGAGACATTTAAAACTGTTATGAACCAATGCGTTGACCCAAACACTACTGTTCACAACTTATCCAGTTGGTGGAATCGACCAAATAACCAAACACGATAACATCTGTAATCTCTTGCAATTTTAAAATTATTTTCTGTTTAGCTTCAATTTTCTGCACTGTAATATCATTAGTACATTTTTTAAAATTCAAACGGATAAACAAATTGTTGTTTATTTATTTTGCATAATTAAACGTTGAATATCCAATTCGTAACATTGAATTCTTTTCCAACTTTTCCTTATTTAATATTGCTACTAGTATTTTCCTAGCTAGGTTGTCTACAATTGTCTCCGTATGATCTTTAAGACACGAGTTCAAGCCGTGAAAACATTCACTAATGTTTGTATAGGGGTGGACTGTCTACATCACACCCCTTAGGTACGGCTCTTCCACAGACCCCTAGTGAACACAGAATACTTTGTGCACCTGGTTGTCTTATATTCGTAGGTTGACTGCACTCAATTTAATAGCAGACTCAAAATTTACAAGTAGCGGGCAACTCTTTGAAGAAGACACTGTAAGAATATCATGATGAAAAATTCACTCATGCAACTTAATAACATTAAAAATTCAAACAATTAAGAACCACAATATATTTTTTACTTTGTATCTTTCTATTTTTCTCAATAAGCTATTGAGTTTTCTCAAAAGTTAAAGTTTCTGAATATTTCAGGGAAAATGAGCCCCACATGAATATCCCAATGTCAGAGAGTGCGATTTCTACGTGGAAAATTGATGGATAATAGAAGATACTTAAGTGATTCGTCTAACCCTAATGTTAATGAATACATTATAATGCTAATAAATAAATGCAGGTGTCGATGTTTTCTGCTGGCCAATTAAGGAATAATATTACATGTCAGAAATGATAACATTGTCTCTTTAGTTTGTCACCGACCAACATATATGACATTATAACAAAACACAAGGGATGACTAGATTGTGCTCTTTGTTTATGAATAGTGACCTCTCATTGTAATGAAGGGGTAGAGGAGGAGAAAAAGAACCTGCCATTACATTTTGTCTCTAAATTAAAAATAGCGTATTTCAAAGAAGAGTTTAATTTCTGCTCACCGATAAGATAAAAAATATTTATGCAATAAATTAAAGTCTTTAAAAGGTAATTGCATGTACCTCTTTGAATATTCAGACAATAAAAAAAACTAAAAAAAATAAGATTAAGACAGATCCCGTTATAAGTTCTATCCTTATATGTTATGATCGCCAAGTCATATTCATTAGTATTTATTGATGACGTAGAATAAATAGTGAATAATATGCTATACAAAGTAAATCACATTGATAATGTAAATAAATCATTACACTATCATTGTATATAACTTAAATACTAATGAATCCATTGAGGTGATGTAATAGTTTCTAAAGAGTTTATAGTATTGACTATGTATTCTTTATTTCTGTTGTGGTGGAGTGGTAAGTACTCCTCTATCCTTAACCAGAGGTCTTAGGTTCGAGTCCCTGGGTATTGAGTCGCCTTTGTTAGGGAGCGCTTTACCCCCCAATGTGGGACTTCCCGGTGCGAATTCGGATTTAGTCGGGTCCCAATGTGGGTATCGGACATCGGGTGAGAAACAAAAAAAAAAACATAGAAGCGTCTGTACTACTAACTCTAGTTTCTAGATAGTTAAAATAAAAAAAAAAATAGCCGTAGTTTGTTCTTTGAATTTACCTTCTTTTGACTAATAAGATTGTGATGGTGGCAATGGAAAGTGAAATTTTTGTAGCTATATAACCAAAAATAAGACTCCCAAGTTGAGCCTCTATGTTGGTTTTGGGATCTAGCCAGCAGAACCAGTTTCAAACTTTTTAGCCATCTCTTCTTTAAGTGGATGTGAATTTGAATTTAACAAAGATAAAATAGGTAAATACGCTAGACGTTTACGCCAATAACAGTTTGTTTTCCAATGGTTTTCATTATTATGATCACATATATGGTACTCCTATTTTAGAAAAATGTGTAAAAAATCTTTATTGACGACAAATATAGGGAGACTATTAGAAAGAAAACTCAAATTGTCCCTATCTTCAAACCTAACTCATATTCTCGCATTGGAACCAACTCCAAAAGATTTGTTTTCCTGTGAACTCCATAATCGAAGAGAAAAGATCGAATAAGACGAGAGAATGCACTTCCACAATATCAAGTAATGAATATAGTTTGTTGATGTTATGGCCTAATTTACACCATATTCTGATAAGGCAAGCTTGTCTATCTGACTGGATTCACAATTGAATTGAAGCTATTAATATTACCATAGCCTTGACTCGATTGTTCACTTGTTGGAGACTTCTTAACAAGACACAGTTTCTTCCCCACCTACCATAAAAGATAAAAAGAAGGAATTAGAGAACTTCCATCTCACAAACAATCTCCTTCATTTACATGAGCTTGGAGGTGTCAATCTCTGTAAGTAAATCTTTCGATATTCTACATACTTGCTGTTGAATTTAATTTTCCGTTAGAAGAAACTAGAACTGCATCAGTGATCAAGGAACTTACTCTTCTTTGATCATCAATGGTCCTTGTAGCCAGCGGAGGACACAACATTTTATCAATGGTCCTTTGAGTTGAGGACACAACATTTTATCAAGAGCGAAAACGTTCAACATTACCCAACTATACCAGTTTCCTGTTTGTTTATATGCTGTTGGGAAAACGATTAATCATCCAGATTTCAGAAACTTAAGTAAGCTTCATCAAGCAACATGATCATTACCTAAATTCAATAGCAGTACTCTGCATCACCCTCTTCATGAATATTCCATTGGCTTGAGAATATTTTATGAAGCAAGAGTGCAAGGGTCGTCTATGCTTCTTTTCTTCTTGCATCCTTCCAAAAAAATGCGCCATATTAGAGCATTTGGGGGGAAAGGCATCCCAGTGATTAACTGCTCGGCTTCTCTCAGATAGCCATACCTAGCCAGCAAGTCGACTGCAATAAGATAGTGATCCATCTCTGGTTCTACCCCATATTTCTCTTTCATCTGCTCAAACAATTCCATCCCCTCTTTCACTAACCCAACGTGTCTACATGCTGAAAGCACGGATATGAAAGCAACCTTATCAGGTCTAATCCCTGTCATATCCATCTCCTTGAATTTCACCGATGCTTCGTATGCATAACCGTGCAGTCCAAGGGCTGAAACAATGGCTGTCCATGAGATAACATTTCTAGTCGTCATTTCATTGAAGATCTTGATCGAACTTGCAAGACTCCCACATTTTCCATACATATCAATCATGATATTGCGGACAAATGTGTCACAACGCTTAAAATCAGTCTTTACAATGAGGCCATGAAGGGAGCTACCTAGACCGAGGTTACAAAGCTTGGTGCACACACTAAAGAGGCTAACATACGTGTAATTATCGGGAGAGATCCTAGCTATCCGCATGTGTCCAAGAAGTTCAAAAACTTCTTCGTAATCACCATTTCGAGAACAGGCTGCAATCAAAATATTCCAAGATATAGTATCCGGGTTTTCAAGGTCAGAAAACAACTCTTGAGTCTTATCAAATTGCCCACATCTGTTATAAATGTTTGCGATCATATTGGCCTCGACAGCAGGAAGTGGCATATCATAGGTAGTGACAAACCTTAGGGCATCATCAACTGAACTATTTTTTGCATATGAAGAAATGAGACTGCTAGAGACGTAAGCATTATCAATGTAACCCATTTTTATTGATAAGGAATGGAGCAGAAGCACCTCAAATAGTGCACATGATTTCACAGCAATAGAAAATGAAAACTCAGTAGGACGATAACCTGAGTGAATCATTTGTTGAAGCAGCAAAATAGCAGGAGAAGAGCTTTTACTCGAGTAACCCAGCATCAAGGTGTTCCAAGAAACCACGTTCTTCTCGGATATTTCATCAAAGCAAAAATGAGCATCATCCAATTTATCACATTTAACATAAAAGTCGAGTAAAGCACTACCGACATATACATCAGATTCAAACTTTCTCTGGATTACTTTCGCATGGATGGACTCCCCAAGCAATCGATACTGCTGGCTAGTGCAGCAGTTTAGGACACTCACATGTGTCATATCATTAGGCAAGACACCACTTGCACACATTTTCCTGAAAACAACCAGTGCTTTATCCGCTCTCTCACTCTTAGCAATTGCACCAACTATTGTATTCCACGATACAACATCCTTAACAGAAACATCCTCAAACATTTTCTCTGTCCTATCGATGCCAGAGCATTTTGCATACATGTTAATCAATGAATTACTCACTGATACTGCAAAAACTAATCCACTTTTCACTACCAACCCATGTACTTGTTCCCCTAATATTAAATCAAGTTCCCCAACAAAACCGGACAATAGGCCCAAGAAAGTGCTCTCAGAAGGAGCCAGTTCACTCCTTATTAACTTCCTGAAAATAACCACGGCTTCTTCAACACATTCATACTGTCCAAGCAAAGATATCATACAATTCAGAGTCACCAAGTTCTTTTTAGGCATTTCATCAAAAATCTGCATAGCTTCATCTAAGTATCCTTGCCTTCCAAGTAAACCCAATAATGCAGTCCCTGTGAAAGCATCAATGTGAAACAGGCCCAATTTTTCAGCCAAAGCATACAATTGAAATCCAAGAATAATATCCAAAGACTCACAACCCAAAAGCCCACCAAATGTAAACTGAGTTGGTTCATATCCACAACTCCTCATCTCAGAAAACAACCTCCAAGCCTCAAATAAATTTCCATTCCGACTATAAGCACTAATCATTGTATTGTAAGACACAACATTTCTCTTGGTCATATAATCAAACACTTCGTGTGCCGTGCGTATATCCCCGAACGCAGAATACTTAGACATAATACAATTATGGGCCAAAAAGGGTTGAGTTGGGTCTGGCCCCGTTGTGATAGTAAGTGCGTGAAGGGCCTTGGTTGCGTCGAGGGATTGAACCCCATGTGGTTCTTGAAGTAACTGAATGAGCCGTTGGTGTTTGATATTTTCTCCATGAGAAGGGTGGTGGGATAGAAGGTTTTCAGTTGAAGTTGAGAAGTGAAATTTCAGAGCATAAGAGAAATACTTTTGGATGTTAGAATGAATTGAAAACCTTAAGGACACTATAATGGCGTTCGACATGCAGTAACATCCAACGAGTAAAACTCTTTCGGCCTCCTCATTTATCGGTAACTATGACTCCGCAGTATAGGCTCAAATAAATTATACACACGCTTAACTATAACCTTTTTGGAATTGCTTAAATTTGCCACATATGTCGCATTTCCTACATGTAAAATAGGATGAGTCTTCGCTGCTGACTTAATTTAAAAGACTTAGATGAGCTTCTTTAATTCACAGTTGCATACTTGGCGCCTATCTAAATCTCTGTATATATGTTATTGTCAGCGTCCATATATGAGTTTCTTCTTGCCTTCTTATTTAGTATAGGAAATTAAACCATGTCCTAATTAAATTATGCACTTCTCTCCGCATCTCTTAAACTTTAAATAAGCTCTTCGCGCTAGCATCAATAAAGTAATGTATAAGGTGAAATAGGAAAGGACTTGTTGTCTCATCTATACCTAATTAATCATCTCTTTTATGATTAGCTAGCATTAACTATATGCTGATATTTCCTCAATATAATAATCAAGCTGACCCAAATATTCCTTTCTTATAATATATGTATGCTCAACCATGCATACCACTATTCACGTACTATAGAACTGCATAAGACATTAATTACGATAACATTAGACAATGTCTTCATACTACTACACAGAAAGAAAACAAGTTACAGTACAAGCATTACAACCAATGCGTACTCATCCATTACTAGTACGTCAAAGTTATTATTTCTCCTTCAATAACATCAGCTACTCATGAATAGTAACTAGAAATTTATGGAGTAATGGTGTTTGGGGTCAGGTCCTCCAGGAATATATCGCATTGGCTTGTATGTAGTTTCTTGGCTGCTATATCTGTCGTATCCTACCTTGGAATCGTGCTTGGGGTCAGGTCCTCCATGACTATATTGCACTGGCTTGGAATGTACCTCAAGGGCTTTCCTTCTCTTGAAAAGGGCAAGAAAAGGTTCAGTTAAGCTAATTTTCTGCTCCACAGGCCGAGCATCTCCCAAATTGTTTGGGACTAAGGCGTAACTGTTACTGTTGAGAGTACGAGCGTGTGAGCATTGCACCAGAATCAGCGTAATTATCAGACAAAGGTAGATTATCCCCTGAGACATTGTGCTTTAAGCTATCAGGGTGCAGTGTTTGAAGACATACGTCTCCACGATGTATATATAGTTGATTTCAGGTAGCTTTTCACGTTCAAACAAAATGGAATCAGGCTTATGTGAGCAGACAAAATTGCATTTCTCCTGTTGTGCTAATATTGTTAATCAATTGGGCACAATTAGTAACCTAGGACCTCAGAAAAGTAAAATTTCCTATAGCCAGTAGTTCTTGCTTCATACTACAGTAATTTAGTACTTTTAAGTTTTAAATCAGTGAGCATCTACTCATCACCTTTTGAAGGGTCAACCTCTATTTGTCCTTTCGCATAAGCACAACGCCCCCCCCCCCCCCAAATAAAAGTCTCTAAATTTTGCAAGTGTCCTATTAACAATCAATTAATGTATCAGCAGAAAGATCATTTTCAAATGAATTTGAAGAAACAATATTACATTCCAAAATCTATATTCGGATAAAACACTACTTAAATCTCGTGAGCGTCAATTGTGTGAGTGTCCAACTTAAGTTTACAAAGTCAGAGGTGAATGATGTTTCTCAACATCAACGAATGCAACTCTCACATTGTAACGATCCGGACGGTCATTTTGAGTACTATAGTCTCGTTCCCCATTTACTGCTCAATTTATGTCTTATAGTTAATTTGTGACTTATCGGGTTAGTTGGTTCGGGTCCGAAAAAATTCGGAATGAATTGAGACACTTAGTCTCATAATGGAAAGCTTAAGTTGGAAAAGTTAACCGGATGTTGACTTATGAGTAAACGACCTCGGAATTGAATTCTGATGATTCATATAGCTCCGTATGGTGATTTTGGACTTAGGAGCGTGTCCGAAAAATTATTTGGAGGTCCGTAGTGGAATTAGGATTGAAATGGAAAAAGTTGAATTTTGGAAAGTTTGACCGAAGGGTTGACTTTTTGATATCGGGGTCGGAATCCGATTTTAGAAATTGAAATAGGTCCATAATGTGAAATATGACTTGTGTGCAAAATTTGAGGTCAATCGGACGTGATTTGATAGGTTTCAACATCGGTTGTGGAAGTTAAAGTTTCAAAGTTCATTAGGCTTGAATCCGTGTGTAATTCGTGTTTTTGATGATGTTTGAGATGGTTTGAGGACTCGACTAAATTCGTATTGGGATATAAGACTTGTTGGTATGTTTGGTCGGGGTCCCTGGGGATTCGAGTTGATTTCGGGGGGTTAACGGGCCAAAGTTCGAAGTTGAAGAATTTCTGAAGATTTGTTGGTTCTGGTGTGATCGCACCAGCGGAAAAGGGCTGGCAGGTGCGATGGTCGCAGAAGCGACAGTACACACGCAGAAGCGAGGGTCTTCGCAGGTGCGGTGCCTGTTGCGCAAAAGCGCAACCGCAGGTGCGGTCCTAGGCATCGCATAAGCGATCATGGCTGGCCAAGCTGTTCTCGCAGAAGTGAGATTTTTCCGCAGAAGCAAGGGCCGCAGGTGCGACCTCTTGACCGCATCTGCGAAAGTGCTGGACAGAACTCTTTAAGTTCGGAGTTTCGCTATTGTTTTCACCATTTTTGGATTTTGGAGCTCGGCTTGGGCGATTTTGGAGAGAAATTTTTCTACACAACTTTGGGGTAAATGTTCTTGACTCCCTTGGGATTATATTTCATGAATTAATATTCATTTTTGGTGTAAGATTATCGAATCTTCAAGAGAAATTGAAGGAAATTTCTATAATTTCATAAAACGAATTTTCGAGTTTTGAACATCGATTTGGAGTCAGAATTGAGTAAAATTAGTATGGTTGAACTTGTAATTGGATGGCTTGTCGGATTTTTTTAGTTTCGTCGGATTCCGAGACGTGGGCCCCATGAGCGATTTTTGCGCTAATTTTTGAATTTTTATGAAAAATTAGTATTTTCTTATGAAATTAATTCCAATAAATTTTATTGACTGAATTAAATTATTTATGGCTAGATTCGATGCGTTTGGAGGCCAATTCACGAGGCAAAGGCTTAGCGGAATAAGAATTTCACGGTTTGAAGTAAGTAACAATTATAAATCTGGTCCTGAGGATATGAAACCCCGGATTTTGGTATCATGTGATTACTTTGGAGGCGACGCACATGCTAAGTGACGAGCGTGTAGACGTGCACCGAGGTGATTGTGACTTGGTCCGTCTCGTGGACACTGTAAAGTTGAATAACTTGTTGTTAGCTATGTGCTCTCTATATGTTGTGAAAATTTGACTGTAAGTCATATTAGAAATCATGTTTAGGCTATATGTTGGTACTGTTGGGACCCACAGAGGTGTGTACATATTGAACTATCTGCTTAATTGTTATTTTGTACTCAGTCAAAGTTTACCTGATTATTTTATCCCAATCTCTATTGTTCATTATTGATGCATCATATCATTGTTGTTTGAGCTGATTTCATGACTGTTGAGAGCCCAAGAGACTGGAGAGATTTATGACTGAGCGAGGTCGAGGGCCTGATTGTGAGATATTATACTATAATACGTGAGTTGTCCGTGCAGCACATGAGTTATTCGTGCGGATCCAGATATTTATACTATGGCACGTGAGTTGTCCGTACAGAACGTGACTTGTCCGTGCAGATTATAGCACTTGGGCTGTAGGAGTCCCTCCGGAGTCTGTACACCTCCAGTGAGCGCGGGTACCCATTGAGTGTGAGTGTTGAGGGCTGGGAGCCCAGTGAGTGATTGTTGTCTTGAGGGGTTGTACTTGCTCTTCATTTGTTGTTGCACTTAGTTGCTATCTGTCATTGTTGTGAATCTCTCTGAAAGATTTTATATCCAAAATACATGAACTTGAACTGTATAGAATTGATTTGACTTAAACTGTTGGATTTGAAAGCATGTCTATTCTTTGCTGGAATTACTGAAAATGAACTATAACTGTGTAGCTCGTCACTATCTTCAGTTCCTTATTTATTATTGTTACTTATTGAGTTGGTTGTACTCATACTACACCATGCACTTTGTGTGCAGATCCAGGTATTCTCGGACATAGCGTGTGTTGATTCTTTCGCGCAGTTAATTTTCTGGAGATTCTGAGGTAGCTGCCGTGTTTCGCAGACCTTGCATCTCCTTCACTATCTTCTTATTTACTGCATTTGGTCTAGACTATTATGGACCGTATTTTTCAGACTTGTATTCATATTAGATGCTCATGTACTTAGTGACACCGGATTTTGGGAGTGTTTATATATGTATTTGTGAGTTTTTCTTTTGCTAAATTTAGATATTATATTTTCAAACTTAAAAGATATGTTGGTTTATTGAGATTGTCGGCTTACCTAGTATTGAGATAGGCGTCATCACAACGGGTGAGATTTTGGGTCGTGACACACATGCCAAAATTTTCTATTCTTAAGGTTGTATAGAATTTCTTAGCTCTCGTTTGGCCGTAGAATTTGGCTTAAATTTTCAAAATAAAAAATTAAAACAATGTTTATTTATAAAATATGATCATGTTTTAGGAAAAAAGATTTCAAAAATTTTCACGTTCCCAAAAACTGGTTAAGGGCAGTTTTTGGGAGGAATTTTTTCTTCCACTCACAAAACTTCAATTTTTTTCTTCAAATAAAATACAAGTCCAAACACAACTTCAACTTTCAAAATTATATTTCAACACAACTTAAAAATTTCTTTTTTCAAATTTCAATCATATCTATGTCCAAATTAAACAATAGCTTAATGATCGGTGTTTGCATCTCCTTAATTCCTTTTTGTGGCTCTCTGACGGCAAAAGCAACTATAAATGCGTATCCAAGATTTGCTAATCCACATCAAACGAAACAACCTTTTCTTTTCTGTTTTCTGTTTCTTCTAAATTATTTTAGTGCTAAACCACGCCTTGAACAACCTCCACTAAAGGCAATATGCGTTTAGAAGTTTTTATACGTCAAAAGAAGATTCACGAATCTGATAGCTATCTGGTTGCTTGATCTTAATTAAAGGAAAACTTAGTTCGACACTCTCATAAAGTCACAATTCGAAGTGCAAATACAAACTATAACCCCGTTTACTGGCCAGGAAAGATTGCTTATTAGCTCGTGTTTGTTTCTGGTTTTGGCTTTATTAATAAGAGGTTATTGAAATGTCACGAATGCACTACTCATTAGGACTAGCTTTGAATTACAAGAGAACCGTCCAAGGAAATAAGCATACCATATATGCCTTATGACAACTTGAGATCTCATACACCATTGAAATATTGTCGTCTCTAGTTATTCTGCTTCAAAAATAAAGGGTGTTGAACTTTTCCCTCAGTGCCTTTTCTAGGGTAAATTTCACAAATGGTCGTATAACTATGATTTTTTTTCACCAAAGTCATATAACTTTATTTTATCACACAAAAATCATATAACTATGATTGTTTTTTTATAAAAGTCATATAACTTTATTTTCTCACACAAAAATCATAAAACTTTCATTAACTTACAAAAAAATCATAGAAGTCAGAAAACAAATTTTTCCGGTACTATTTTCTTACTTTACCTTTTTTTTATTTTTTATTTTCAATCTAATTAATAATTACCCAATTAAAATAGAAAAAATATGAGTATATTTTTAGCCCTCCCAAACATAATAGCCGATAATATAATTTTTATATATGTGCGTATTATATACATATAACATACATATTCTATATATATATTTTGGCTAACAAATGCAATTAGTTTCGACCGATCAGTTAATTTTATATTTTTTCCTTAAAATAGGAATAACCCAACCCAGTCTGACCTAATAAACATATACGCAAGTTAAAATAATAAGAAACGTTAATTCTTCCTCCCATAAAAAACTTAGTTCGGAATGCATGAGATTCTAACATAAAAATAAAGAAATAAAAGGTATAATTAGAGAGCACTTGAAATAAAAATGCTATCAATTTGAATAAAAATCGTGAAAAAATAAGAAGATAGAAATATCATGTGTTGAAGAATTTACTATTCACTTTTAGTATTATTTTAATTTTTATATATGAGTATTGGGTCGAGTGGGCCAGGTCGAGTTGGGTTATCCCTATTTTAATTGGATTATTATTCATTAGACTGAAAATGAAAAAAAAATCACAAAATAAGAAAATACTACTGAAAATTTATATTTTTCGATCACTAAGATTTTTGTGTGAATTAGTAAAAGTTTTATGATTTTTGTGTGAGAAAACATAGTTATATGACTTTGGTGAAAAAAATCATAATTATATGACCATTTATGAAATTTACCCGTTTTTTCTACTATTGATTTTTTATTTGTTTGGATTGGAATGGTCAACACCACAGCAAAGTAATATCATAGGGAAATGTCATAACTCACAATCAACCTGAAGTCTATTAATCTTACTCTCTCTGAAGTCAATGAAGAAGCCTCTTTACGCCTTTAGTCGGTAATTTTCTATTAATCTTACTCTCTCTCTTTCTTTTTAAGTGATTTTGTATCTTTTAAAATTTGATCCAAAATAAGTAGTTTTTTAAGAAACCAACAAAGTATTACCAAACCCTTTTTTTCCAAAATTACTCTTATCTAAAAAGTAATCGAACAAATTTTTAAATGTTCCTTTGAAACTTCTTTACATTTTCCTATGCATTAAAGGATCTTTTAGTAAAGTGATCCACTTAATATATGTTATTAATGGCTTTCTTAATATATGTGTTAAATTCTTAAAATTAAGGTTGTACAAATAAAACCGACAAATCGCACCAATCCGATAATCCTAGTCAAATCGAGAAAACAAATTTGACTATAGTTGGTTTGATTTGATTTGGTGTTGGAAAAGAAAAAAATCCGACCATATTTGGTTTGGTTTGGTTTTAACTAAAAAAGTCAAACCGAAACCAAACCAACCCGACATTATATGTATAGAACTTTTAAATATATTTAATACGTAAAAATATCTATGGTAGTGTAGTTTATAAATATTTCTTAAGTTTTTTCATAGTTTTATCTTTTAACGTATTATTTCATGCTTGAGCTTATAATTTTTGGATGCTCCAATAAATTTTTATAGTCCATAAATATTAGTAACTCAAATGAATCCTAAACCAAAATCAAATCAATACTAATGTTAATAAAAGACATTCAATTCAATTGTACTATGAATGAAAATAATGTTGGATATCTATTTTTTTAGTTTTTTTATGGTTTAGATAAAATGTATAACTTATTTTTCTTTTATTGGCTAGTCATGTAAATATAGTACTGTCACAACCCAATTTTCCCTCTGTGTGACGTCGTGACGCCACCTAGTCTCTACAACTAGGTAAGCCTAACATTTTTACGGAATAGCGAAATAAAAATATAAATTTAACCAACTATTCAAAAATACACAACAAATCTCAAAACCCGGAACATCGTGAATCAAAACCTACAGAAGAAAAAATCTAGTGTCTCTATACATCAGAATCTAACAAGAAAAATACAGAAGATAATGGACATGAGAAAGAATAGAAGGGGACTCCGAGGTCTGCGGACACGGCAGATATACCTTAAAGTTTCCAAAGTTGTCCCTGCTCACTAATAGTGTGGCTGATAAGGTGCACCTAGATCTGCACACAAAGAATATATACAAAGCGTAGCATGAGTACACCACAATCGGTACCCAGTAAGTGCCAAGCCTAACCTCGGTCGAGTGGTGACGAGGTCAGGTCAGGGCACTACTGGTAAATATATAATAAAATAATATAGAGTGTAATACCGCAATAAAATAAAGGCTGAAATTTAACAACAATGGAATCATGGAAGGTAACAGCTCAGTACACAGAAAACACAACAGGGGATCTCCCGAGATACCGTCTCGTAGTCCCAAACGTAAATGTGCAGGGAAATCTCCCGGAATACCATTTAGTAGTCCCAAAGTAAATGTGCTGGGGGTCTCCCGAAATACCGTTCTGAAGTCCCAGAGTAAATATGCAGTACAGGGGGATCTCCCGGAATACTGTTCCGTAGTCCCAAAGTAAATATGCAGTGCGAATGATAGAAATACAACTACATCATGCAATTCTTACAATTTAGACTAAGTACCAGTCATGGAAGAAGAAGAAAATTCACTAAGCATACTGCACATAATTTACATAAACAATTAAGACACGTAGACAGGTTGTACTAGACTAAACATGATAGCTACACATATTAGAATAACTCAATTAAGAATGAAAATAGATTAGTACTCATTAAAATGGTATAACTCAAAATAACAGGAAAACATGTTGTTGCTCGGTAGAAAAATCGGGTTTTACCACAACTAGCCTGTGTACGTACTCGTTACCTCACGTACACGGCGCTCACATAGCACAATAGTTCCAAATCTTAAGGGAATTTTCCCCACACAAAGTTAGACAAGCCACTTACCTCGAACCAAGCTCAATCAATCGGTCACAATGCCTTTCCCACGAATATCCTGCTCCGAATGGCCCAAATCTAGCAAAAAGCAATTACATATCATAAATACAACATTAATAGACTCGTCTAATTAACAAAATTAATATTTTAACGAAAATTCCAAAATTAACTCAAAATCGCCCGTGGGGCCCACGTCTCGGAACCAGATAAAAGTTACAGAATATGAACGTCCATCCAACCACGAGTCCAACCATATAAATTTCACCAAAATCAGATATTAACTCGAACCTCAAATCTTCAATTAAAGTCTATGAAGATTTCTACCATTTTCAACCCAATCTTTACCCATTTGAACTTAACAATCTTTCCACAACCTTATTGGTATGTATACATAATACTCTTACACCCAAGAATCATACTATAAATCACCCACTTTTACTCCAAACCCGAAATTGAAGAATTGAGGAAAGAAATTCTTACCTCTTTGAAGCCCTAGCAAGATTGTGAAATCTTCAAACCTTGAACAAGAAATTGATGGATAAATGACTAAGTCTTTACTTTCTCTCTCTAAAATGCTCTCACCTCTCTCTAAAATATCAGATGAAACACTACTAGAAATTCGCTAAAAACCGACCAAAGTTGGTCGGTTATGGCCAGTTACCGACCAAAATACGATCATTAGGGTGTGGACGGTGTTTTGATGGTCGGAATGGCTTACCGACCAAAGTTGGTCGAAAATTACCGACCAACTTTGGTCGGTAGCTTAAAACGACCATCTGACAAGTTTAAGTACTTACAGGCCAACTTTGGTCGGAAACATATTTTATTAATTTAATTTTACCGACCAAAGTTGGTCGGTTTAACTAAATTATATTTTTTTTATTAATTATTAAAATTTAAAAAAACCGACCAACTTTAGTCGGTAATTGAAAATATATATTTTTTTAAAATAATTAAAATTAAACATTACCGACCAACTATGGTTGGTAACCTCAACAGTGCAGGCAAAATACAGACCAAAGTTGGTCGGTATTGTTGAATTCTGGGAATTCAATGTTCATTAACCGACCAACTTTGGTCGTTATTTTGAAATAATTTTTTTTTAATTAAAAACCGACCAACTTTGGTTGATTTTTCTAGGTTTAATTTTGGCATAAAATGTCTGTTTTGGCAGCTACACCACCTGCCAGCATACCAATACACCTAATAACAACAACAACAACAACAACAACAACAACAACAACAACAACAACAACAACAACAACAACAACAACACAACAACAACAACCAAAACACTCAATAAATACTTTAAAACTAATAAATTAAAGCTCAATTGAACATAAAAATCCAAAACTAAGTTAAAACTAATTACAACTAGTTCAAAACTGGTTCTATTTGTCTAGTTCAAAGTATATAAAAGTCAAGGGGTATTTTCTATAACATCATCATCACCGTCTGATGAACTTTCATTTACAAGACGGTATAGAGAATGGTCTTGTGGAGGACGGGAAGAACGATCACGGGGAGGACGGGAGGAACGATCACGAGCAGGACGGGAGGAACGATCACGTGGAGGTCGACCCTCTGGAGATGACTCATGAGATCGGGGCAACAGAAAAGCTCCACTAGATAGGAGAGTTCTGATCTGAGCTTGCATGCCAAGGAATTGAGCATCTCTAAGCCTTTATCTTTCCTTGGCCGCTTCTAGCTCGGATGTGAGCTTTGTCACTGTCTCCCGCATAGCGGAGAGGCTCTCCCTATTAAGTTGCTCGCCTTGCGAGGAAGTCCCTATTCCTCGCATTCCACACTTATAGCGATGGAAGTTTTTAGTAGGAAGCTCGTATACCTTCCCCTATTTTGGACCGCCAACAGACTCCAACCATATTCTTTCAGCATCCTCGTCCGAAGGTTGGGTTGGCTCACCCGATTCACCAGCTGGATGACTACGGATGAATTCTTTCACGTTACTTTGGTAGCGATCCTATATTATTTTAAATTAAATCAGTATTTCAAAATTTTTATAAAAGTAAATTATAATACTTAAAGAAAATTGAAAGCTTACATATGCAGTCGAGGCCCGGTCCTCGACCCACCTATCTTGATCCCCCTCTTTCTTCTTCTTCACAATATGTGTCTCCTTGAATAGCTCATCATGACTCATTGGACGCCCATACTTCTTTTCCTGAAAATAAATTAATTTAGTTAATAAACAGAATAGATATACTTAGAAAAGTAAAATAATTTAAGCAATTACGTACCAATCTTCTTTTTATTGTCCCTAGGCTGATCGCACCTCCAGTGTGCAAGGAGCCTCCCTTCTCGGATGCGCGAGCTTTCTTTCCTTTTTCGCTCCTCTCTAAGAACTCTGCGGTAAGCCATTGCCTTTGCAAATCATTCCATAAATTCTCAAGTAACCAGCCAGGTCTCTTGTTCTTCTTTCTAGCATCCGAGAAAGCATCCGCCAATCTCTTGCGAGCTTTATGATGAAAATTTACAGCCACTTCCGCGCTATAGCGGTCTTTCCATACACACTTGATCTGTATTTCAAATGTTAAATATTAGATGGAAACATCATAAATATAAATTATTAAACTGTTTTAAAAAATATTTATACCTTAAATTGATTGAAAATTTGCTCCTTTAGTGAGAATGGGCAATCAGTCCAAGTCGCATAAGGGCCATCATAAAGCTTTCTGATGGCATTGGTGATTATCTTCGTAGTCTTATTACCCGACCTGAACCTGCAATTTAACAATAAAAACACATTAATATCTTAGTAAAAATGTTACAAATCAATAGATGCAAAAATAATGAATAACACTTACCCATCACCCTCAGGGACTATGATGATCCTGCCATATCGATCATAATGCACTACCTCGTCATCACCATCCGAAGCATGTGTATCAGAGGCATGTGAAGACGGTGTAGGCGGGTCAGATCTAATGCCTCCCAGGCGAAGGCCTGCAATAGATGGAGTCGATGATGAAGATGGTTGCGATCCCTGTGACTGCGACATAGCTGGATGCGACCCAAGTGGATGTGATACTGATGGCTGTGACCCGAGTGGCTATGATATGGATGGATGTGATCCATGTGACTGTGATATGTAGGGATGTGATCTATGTGGATGTGATGTAGATGGCTGCGATGCAGATAGCTGTAAGGCAGCTGGACTGTATGTCGGACGTATAGTCCTATGGACCTGTGATGGAAGATCTGGTGTCTGAATGAAGGTGTACGGCTCGTGATGTTGTGGCAGCTCAGTATAGCCGTGTGGTGGAGGATAAGACATAGGCATCTCTGAAAAGGGTGGACAAGAGGGACTATTATTTTCTACCCTCCTCTTTCCCTTCCTACCCTTTTCTCGACCCCGAGAACTAGTAGGGTCATTGTTACCTTGACCCTTGCCTGCCATCTGCATAATATAATACACATTTAGATTGAAACATATAAGAAACTAGCTATAAAATGAGAGTGCTCTAAAAAACCAACTTTTTAATCCTCATCGACGTATTGTTCCTCGTCCGAAAATTCTTCGTCCTCACTTGTTTGAGCTTCATCAGTTGATTCTTCGTCCTCATTTTCTATAATTGTTACTTCATTTATATCAACTTCTTCCAATATGCGTTCAAGATGTTCCAAATCATTTTCTAACTGATCGTCCATTATTTGGTGAACATTGGAGATATCATTTTGATATGCAACATCTAACACATTCTCGACTTTCACCCTACCTACAAGCTTAGTTTTTATTACAACCCACCAATCGGACTTATTCTGCCGCAATGGATAAGGAGCATAATACATTTGCCTAACGTTATGTGCAATTATGAAAGGATCATAGCGATCATACTCCCTCGTATGATTAATTATATCTTTTTTAGTTAATTCAAGATAATTATTTTTTCCTAATTACACCAATTTATATCCTAAAAGTTCAATTCATATCCAAAAGGTCCAATTCATATCTTAAAAGTTCAATTCATATCCTAAAAGTTCAATTCACAAGAACAAATCCTAAAAACTAAAATTTTAATTCATATCCTACGAGTTTAAATATAAACTAACTAAACTAAAGAAATTCAACCCATATTCTAAAAGTTCGGTTCATAAGAAAAAATTAATTTATTCTACAATTATAAATTAATTATATCTTTTTTAGTTAATTCAAGATAATTATTTTTTCCTAATTACACCAATTTATATCCTAAAAGTTCAATTCATATCTTAAAAGTTCAATTCATATCCTAAAAGATCAATTCACAAGAACAAATCCTAAAAACTAAAATTTCAATTCATATCCTACGAGTTTAAACATAAACTAACTAAACTAAAAAAATTCAACCCATACCCTAAAAGTTCGATTCACAAGAACAAATTAATTTATCCCTAGATTCTAACTAAACTATTCAAGACAATACAAAGTTAATAATTCAATTCTAACTAAACTATTCAAGACAATACAAACTCAAAATTGAAACACTCATCAATTAAAACTAATTCATAACTAATTGACTAATTAACAAAACTAATTAGTTAATAAAACTAATTAATAAAATAAATTAAAACAAGACCTAAACCCTAATCCTCAATAAAATGCAATGTTCAAATAATTGAAACACTAATCAATTACAACTAATTCATAACTAATTAACAAAACCTAGAAATAATAAATAAATGGGTTGTAATTCAAACCTAGAATTTTTAGGAGATGGAGAAGGAGAGGGGCGGCAGTGGCAGTGGCAGCGGCGATGGCGAGGGCTGGGCGGTGGCGACGCGGGGTGGGAAATGGGATTTATGTGAGGGAAATAGAGAAGGAGAGGGGAAGGTTTTGAGTGAGGAAAATAGAGAAGGAGGGGGGAAGATAAGAGAGAAATGGGGGTTCCCCCATTTTTCAATTCTGATTTCAGAATTACAGATCAAAGTTGGTTGGTAATTTTGGTCGGTACATTAAGTGTTGACCGTTTGACCAAATACCGACCAACTTTGGTCGGTTTTAAAAAAAAAAAAATTCTTTTTTTTTGTGTTTTTTTTCTTAAAATATTATAAACTATAAAAAAAATATTATAAACTACAAGCATTTATTTTATTTAACTATACAATTATTATAAATAATTATAAACTATAAGCATAATCTTTATAAATAATTATATTAACTATTTAATTTTAATAAATTATAATAGCATCTATCTAAGTAAATTTTCTAAGTTATAATTAAGTATGTGAGTAATTTCTCACACACACACATACACTATATTGTAATTGATGCTAATAACTTCTTTTTTCATTCGTTCATCACTAATAATGCATGACATAGATTAATCGATATATAGGTCGAGACATTTTGATGAATCATCGATTAATATTCATCGATACATCTAAGTAAGTTATAAGTCGATGAATCAATTTACAAATAGATATATTTGATGATAAACTATATATACTAATTAGTATCTTCCCAAGTCTATCCCTAAAAGAACCCGACCCTGTGGTCCTAGCGCTTCGTGTTCTTATATATATACGGCTATACCTATATATATATATATACACACACACACACAAACACACTTCACTGTAATACTTTAACTATATATATAGCTTGTTATAGTATATGTTAGTGTGTATATATATATAGCTTGTTAAAGTTTGACCATGTTTGACCTATTAATTTAACTCGTTTACTTAATACTAATAACTTCTTTCGTTTATTTAATTTGTGATCCATATATATATATATATATATGTCAAAGATGTTTAGTATTAATTCTTCTATTTTTCATTCATTCATCACTAATAATGCATGACATAGATTAATCGATATAGGTCGAGACGTTTTATTTTTACTATTAGTCGATATAGGTCAAACGTTTTATTTTTAATATTCATCGATGCATCTAAGTAAGTTATAAGTCGATGAATCAATTTACAAATAGATATATTTGATGATAAATTATATATACTAATTAGGATCTTCACAAGTCTATCCCTAAAAGAACCCGACCATGTGGTCCTAGCGCTTCGTGTTCTTATATATATACGGCTATACCTCTCTCTCTCTCTCTCTCTCTCTCTCTCTATATATATATATATATATATATATATATATATATATATATATACACACACACACACACACACACACTTCATTGTAATACTTTAACTATATATATAGCTTGTTATAGTATATGTTTGTGTGTGTGTATGTATATATATAACACGCTTCGTTGTAATACTTTAACTACATATATAGCATGTTATATATAGTACATGTTAGTGTATTCATTATTTGTATTACAAAAGTGTTAACGAATTATATTTATATTATTTATATAGTAAATATAAAAGTAATTCGAAAGTTTGACCGATGTTGACGTAATAACCGACCAACTTTGGTCGGTTATTTTGCAGAAAATAATAATTACCGACCAAAGTTGGTCGGTAAATGCTTCCCCTGCATTAACCGACCAACGTTGGTCGGTAATTTTAAATATAAATTCTTAAATATTATAAAATATTTTAAATAATAAAATAATTATTAAAATTTAAAAATTGGGTCCAGATTACCGACCAACGTTGGTCGGTAATCCAAAATTTTCTTGTCTGACCAACTGGGTCAATTCGTTGACCAATTTATCGACCAACGTTGGTCGGTATTTAGTTTTAAAAAAATATAAAAAAAAATTTCAGTTTCCGTCCAAGCTTGACGGTTTTTGGTCGCTTTTTTTGACCGACCAACGTTTGTCGGAAATATTTGGTCGGTTTTTAGAAGATTTTTAGTAGTGTACGTCAAAAAGAAGATTCACGAATCTGATAGCTATCTATCTGGTTGGTTGATCTTAATTAAAGGAAAACTTAGTTCGACACTCTCATAAAGTCACAATTCGAAGTGCAAATACAAAGTATAACCCCGTTTACTGGCCAGGAAAGATTGCTTATTAGCTCGTGTTTGTTTCTGGTTTTGGCTTTATTAATAAGAGGTTAATGAAATGTCACGAATGCACTACTCATTAGGACTAGCTTTGAATTACAAGAGAACCGTCCAAGGAAATAATGTCACGATCCGAAATTTCTCACCGACGGGACCGTGATGGTGCCTAATATTTCACTTGTTAGGCAAGCCAACATTAGAGAATCATTAACCAATTCCTTATTTTCATTCAGTAATTAACAATAATTAACTAAGATGAAATATAATAAGTGCGGAATATCATAAATCTGTATTAACTACTACCACCCGGATCTGGAGTCGCAATTCACGAGCATTCTAGAATTTGCTACAAGTAATAGTCAGAAAGAAATACAACTGTCTGAATGAAAGAAACAGTAGAACAGAAAAGATAGACGGGGACTTCAAGGTCTGTGAATACCGACAGATCTACCTTGAGTCTCCGGACAGCGGACCAATAACAGAATCTCGATCAACCCGAGTCGGTATCAAAATCTGCACAGAAAGTGTAGAGTGCAGTATCAGTACAATCAACCCCATGTACTGGTAAGTGTCGAGCCTAACCTCGACGAAGTAGTGATGAGGCTAAGGCAAGGCACCTAAAAATTAACCTGTACAATTTAATAGTGTAACAGAAGTGAAGAACTAAATAGAAAATATCGGGAGGGAAACATACTGAGGGGAATACAAGATAAAGAACTACAATAAAATGATCACCGGAGCAGTCAATATACCATGAATCAACAGGAATAGTGCATTCAGTAAGGAAAAATATACGGCATCACCCTTCGTGCTTTTACTCTCAATCTCACCATAAAAATCAATAGAAACGGCACGGCATCACCCTTCATGCATTAACTCTCATATCATAGCATGACATCACCCTTCGTGCATTAACACTCGCAATATGGCACGGCATCACCCCTCGTGCATTAACACTCACAATATGGCACGACATCACCCGTCGTGCATTAACACTCACAATATGGCACGAAATCACCCTTCGTGCATTAACACTCACAATATGGCACGGCATCACCTTTCGTGCATTAACACTCTCCCTTACCATAATACAATTCATAAATATTAACAGGGAGATAGAATAGCAAGTACAAACCTTACCCCAACATTTGGTTCCATAACATCAATCTCAACTTGAAATAAAAACTAAATTATCACCAGAAAATCCGTAAAGATGATGAGAACGACAAATTGAACAACACTAGTATAACACATCACAATTAGGCATAGGGTTGAGACAATATAAGAAAAACTGAGAAACATGGAACACAGATAAATTGGCAGCGCATAAATACTCGTCACCTCACATATACGCCGCTCACATGAATTTCACTTAGCAAGTAATCTAAGGTTCCTAATTCCCTCAAGTCAAGGTTAGACACAACACTTACCTCGCTCCGAAGGCTACTTAATTCTCAATCACACCTTTTCCCTTGGAATTCACCTCCAAACCACTCGTATCTATTCAAAAATGACTCAATAATATCAAATTTTGCTAAAGGAATCAATTACATTGCATAAATTTAGATTTCTTAAATTTTCCTCCGAAAAGTCGAAAATCGACCCCCGGGCCCGCTTGGTCAAAACCCGAGGTTCGGATCAAATTCCATTTACC
This sequence comes from Nicotiana tabacum, assembly GCF_000715075.1. Classification (NCBI taxonomy): domain Eukaryota; kingdom Viridiplantae; phylum Streptophyta; class Magnoliopsida; order Solanales; family Solanaceae; genus Nicotiana; species Nicotiana tabacum. Next base: position 101,166,845 of record NC_134081.1, read on the forward strand.
CATTCACCCCGAGCCCGAATATATAATTAGTTTTGGAATTCGACCTCAAATTGAGGTATAAATCCCCAAATTTTCGAAATCCCTACTTTCTACCCAAAACCCCTAATTCTACCATGAAAACCTTAGATTTTTAGTTGAAATCTTGTAAAATGTAGTGAAAGATTGAAAGAAACCAGTTTCGAATCACTTACCTAAGATTTGGGGAAGAGATGGTCTTTGGAAAATCGCCTCTTGTGTTTTAGGACCTGAAAATTTTGGAAGTGAATGAAAATTCCCGTCTAAAAGTCATTTTGTTCAGCTGCAGACGTCGCATTTGCGACCTGAGCTTTGCAAATGCGAAGCTCGCAATTGCGAAGGGGCTATCGCAATTGCGAAGCCTTTCACAATCCCGTTGCCCTTCGCAAATGCGAGAAAAATATCGCAATTGCGATCACTGACCTCGTAAATGCGGACAAAATATCGCATTTGCGATCTATACTCCTCCCAGACTCCCTTCGCAAATGCGAAGAAAAGTTCGCAATTGCGAACACAGGCTGGCACAGCTTCTCTTCGCATTTGCGATGAGAAGTTCGCAAATGCGACCTCAACAGTGATCGCAAATGCCAACCATGACCTCGCATTTGCGAGGTCTGAGACCTGCAACACAGCTGAAGCACACCAGCTATTTGTTTCTAAGTCCAAATCACTCCGTAGCCTATCCAAAACTCACCCGAGCTCTCGGGGCTCCAAACCAAACATGCACGCAAGTCAAAAAATATCATACAAACTTGATCGCGCGATCAAATTGCCAACATAATACCTAGAACTACGAATTTAGTACCAAATCAAATGAAATTCTCAAGAACACTATTAAATTTCTATTTTCTCAACTAGACGTCCGAATCACATCAAATCAACTCCGTTTCTCACCAAATTTCACAAACAAGTCTTAAATATCATAATGAACCTGTACCGGGCTCCGGAACCAAAATACGGACCCGATACTAACAATGACAAATATCAATCAATTTTTAAAAACAAATAATTTTCAGGCTTTTAATTTTCATCAAAAATTCATAACTCAAGCTAGGGACTTCCGAATTCAATTCCGGGCGTATGCCTAGGTCCCATAATTCGATACGGACCTACCGGGACCGTCAAAACATGGATTTGGGCCCGTTTACCAAAATATTGACCAAAGTCAACTAAAATTAACTTTTAAGGCAAAAATTCTTATTTTCATTAGTTTTCAACATAAAAGCTTTTCCGGAAACCTGACCGGACTGTGCACGCAAATCGAGAAAGGTAAAAATAAGATTTTTAAGGCTTAAGAGCATATATTCGAGTTCTAAAACATAAGATGACCTTTTGGGTTATCACATCCTTCACCTCTAAAACAACCATTCGTCCTCGAACGGACATAGAAAAATACCTGAGCCGGTAAAAAGGTGGGGATATCTACTCCGCATATCGGACTCGGACTCCCAAGTAGCTTCCTCAATAGGCTGACCTCTCCACTGCACTCGAACTGAAGGGTAACTCTTTGACCTCAACTGATGAACCTGTCGGTCTAGAATAGCCACCGACTCCTCCTCGTAAGTCAAATCCTTATCCAACTGGACAGAGCTGAAATCTAATACGTGGGATGGGTCACCATGATATTTTCGAAGCATAGACACATGGAATACCGGATAAACTGAGGATAACCCTAGAAGCAACGCAAGTCTATAAGCTACCTCCCCCACTCTCTCGAGGATCTCAAATGGCCCGATATACCTAGAGCTTAACTTGACCTTCTTCCCAAATCTCATAACACCCTTCATGGGTGATACCCGAAGCAATATTCTTTCTCCAACCATAAATGCAATATCACAAACTTTACGGTCAGCATAACTCTTTTGCATGGACTGATCTGTACGAATTCGATCATGTATAATCTTGACCTTGTCCAAGGCCTCCTGAACTAAATCTGTATCCAATAACCGAGCCTCCCCCGGCTCGAACCACCCAACTGGCAACCTACACCATCTACCATATAATGCCTCATAGGGAGCCATCTGAATGCTCGACTGGTAGTTGTTATTGTAGTCAAACTCCGCTAACAGCAAAAACTGATCCCAAGAACCTCCAAAGTCAATAACACAGGCGCGGAGCATATCCTCCAAGATCTGAATAGTACGCTCGGACTGCCCGTCCGTCTGAGGATGAAATGTTGTGCTCAACTCAACCCGCGTACCCAACTCACGCTGAACTGCCCTTCAAAAGTGCAAGGTAAACTGCGTACCTCGATCAGAAATGATAGACACGGGCACACCGTGAAGACGGACGATCTCACGAATATAAATCTCTGCCAACTGCTGCGAGGAATAGGTAACTGCCACAGGAATGAAATGCGCTGACTTAGTCAGCCTGTCCACAACGACCCAAACTGCATCGAACTTCCTCTGAGTCTGTGGGAGTCCAACAACAATGTCCATAGTGATACGCTCCCACTTCCACTCAGGAATATCTAACCTCTGAAGTAAACCACTAGGTCTCTGATGCTCACACTTTACCTGCTGGCAATTTAGGCACTGAGCTACATAGGCAACTATGTCCTTCTTCATTTGCCTCCACCAATAATGCTGCCTCAAGTCCCGATACATCTTGGCGGCGCCTGGATGAATAGAATACCGGGAACTGTGGGACTCCTCAAGGATCAACTCACGAAGTCCATCTACATTAGGCACACAAATACGACCCTGCATCCTCAAAAATCTGTCATCTCCAACAGTAACCTGCTTGGCACCACCATGGTGCACTGTGTCTCTAAGGACAAGTAAATACGGATCGTCATCCTGCCGATCTCTGATGCGCTCAAACAAGGAAGACCGAGCGATTGTACAAGCTAGAACACGGCTGGGCTCAGAAATATCTAACCTCACGAACTAGTTGGCCAAGGCCTGAACATCCAATGCAAGCGGTCTCTCACCAACTGGAATAGATGCAAGGCTACCCATACTGACTGACTTTCTACTCAAAGCATCGGCCACCACATTGGCCTTCTCGGGGTGATACAATATGGTGATATCATAGTCTTTCAATAGCTCCAGCCACCTCCTCTGCCTCAAATTGAGTTCCTTCTACTTGAACAAATACTGCAAGCTCCGATGATCAGTGAATACCTCACATGGCACGCCGTAAAGATAGTGCCTCCAAATCTTTAGCGCGTGAACAATGGCTGCCAGCTCTAGATCATGAACATGGTAATTCTTCTTGTGAACCTTCAGCTGCCGTAAAGCATATGCAATAACCTTGCCACCCTGCATCAATACCGCACCCAGACCAATACGAGATGCGTCACAATATACTGTATAAGATCCTGAACCTGTGGGTAACACCAATACCGGTGCCGTAGTCAAAGCTGTCTTGAGCTTCTGAAAGCTCGCTTCACACTCGTCTGACCACCTGAACGGGGCACCCTTCTGGGTCAATCTGGTCAACGGGGCTACTATGGATGAAAACCCCTCCATATATCGACGGTAATAGCCCGCCAAACCCAGGAAACTACAGATCTCTGTAGCTGATGTGGGTCTAGGCCAATTCTGGACTGCCTCAATCTTCTTAGGATCCACCTGAATACCCTTTGCTGATATAACGTGACCCATGAAAGCAACCGAACTCAACCAAAACTCGCATTTTGAGAACTTATCATATAACTGGTTGTCTTTCAGAGTCTGAAGAATGATCCGAAGGTGCTGCTCATGCTCCTCTCGACTGTGGGAGTAGATCAAGATATCATCAATAAACACAACCACAAAGGAATCCAGGTAGGGTTTGAACACTCGGTTCATCAAATCCATGAATGTTGTTGGGGTATTTTTCAGCCCATATGACATCACTAGAAACTCATAATGCCCATACCGAGTCCGAAAAGCTGTCTTAGGAACATCGGATGCCCTAATCCTCAACTGATGGTAGCCAGATCTCAAATCAATCTTTGAAAACAACTTGGCACACTGAAGATGATCAAATAAATCATCAATCCTTGGCAATGGATATTTGTTCTTGATGGTGACTTTGTTCAACTGCCGATATTCTATACACATCCTCATCGATCCATCTTTCTTCTTCACAAATAACACAGGTGCACCCCAGGGCGAGACACTAGGTCTAATGAAGCCATTATCCAATAAATCTTGCAACTATTCTGTCACGACCCGAATTTCCCACCTTCGGACCGTGATGGCGCCTAACATTTTACTTGCTAGGCAAGCCAATATTAGAATAATATTAATCATTTTTAAAACAATTTTTAAATTTATTAATAACAAGGAAGCAAATGCGGAAGCAATTTTGAAATAATCCATAATAATAACGGTATCTAAATACCATCCCAGAATTGGTATCACAAGTGCACGGGCTTCTAGAATAAATACAAATAAAGGTCTGAATAAAATAAAGTTGTTTGGAAATAAACACACAGCTAAAGTACAATAGACGGGGACTTCAGAACTGCGGACGCCATGCAGTTATACCTCAAGTCTCCTCTGGTAGCTGAAATCCGAGCAAGTCTATGTTACACCGTTGGGACCAACTCCAAAATCTGTACAAGAAGTACAGAGTGTAGTATCAGTACAACCGACCCCATGTACTGGTAAGTGCTGAGCCTAACCTCGACGAAGTAGTGACGAGGCTAAGGCGGTTCACTTACATTAACCTGTACGCAATATTAATAATAACAACAAATAATAGAAATAAATCAGGTAACTCATTTATAATAATTGAAACCAACCCAGCAATCATAATCCATTATTATTTTAACCAATTCTGTTGCAGCGTGCAACCCGCTCTCACAATATATTCACATTCAATTTTGTTGTGGCGTGCAACCCGCTCCTCCAATATATTCATTTTAATCAAGTCTGTTGCGGCGTGCAACCCCATCCTCCAATATTAACTTTTTAACAAGTCTGTTGCGGCGTGCAACCCGATCCTCCAAAATTGACTTTTAATAAGTCTGTTGCGGCGTGCAACCCGATCCTCCAATATATTCATTATAATTAATCATGTTGCGCCGTGCAACCCGCACCTCCAACATTTTCATTTACCAATTCTTATAGAAGAAATTTTCCCAATAAATGTAACAATTAATATAAAATTATAAGACAACAAGCATACAATAATTATGGTCTAATTATGACAATGACAAATAACAAATTATTATGGAAATCGGGGAGCAAATAGGCAGTTTAATATTTATTATGCTAAATGTCAAATAATAATTAAGGCATATAATTCAAATAGCATGTAACAATTAATGCAGGAATTCAAGAATTTATATTTGCAAAGAATAAGAGAGAAATAATTATTATAATAATTAATTTATGATTGAAAATAATTTGTGATTTTTCAAGTAAGCAGGCAAATAATTAATTTGACGATGTATAGACACTCGTCGCCTTGCCTATACGTCGTTTACATGCAATTCACATAACAAACAATTTAAGGGTTCTATTCTCTCAAGTCAAGGTTAACCCCGACACTTACCTCGCTTTGCAAATTTCAATCAATTATTCAACCACAACTCTTCCTTTTAAATTTGCTTCTGAAAGCTTTAAATCTATTCACAAACAATTCAATATATTCAATACTAATCATAGGAATTAATTCCATATGAATTTACAAATTTTCCGGATAAAAATCCAAAATTCATTAAAATATTCAGCACTGGGACCCACATCTCAAATCCCGGAAAAACTCACGAAATCCGAACACCCGTTCCTCTACGAGTTCAACCATACCAAATTTGTCTAATTCCGATATCAAATGAACCTTCAAATCTTAATTTTTTATTTTTGGAAAGTTTTACAAAAATTCCAATTTCTTCCATCTAAATCCGAAATAAATGATGAATATAGACATGGATTTGTGAAATACAATAACTATACGATAAAGAACACTTACCCAGTCCAAAATCGCGAAAAACTCCTTTGAAATAGCCCCTACGCCGAGTTATAATTGAGGGTTTGTGAAAAATGGGAAAAATCCCGTTTTTGGTTCTGTTTTAAGTCACAGGGGTCAGGCCTTCTTCGCGTTCGCGAAGGGCCTGTCGCGTTCACGATGAGTAGCAGCCCATGGCTTTCGCTTTCGCGTTCACGAGTCCTCCTTCGCGTTCGCAAAGCCCCCCCCCCCCCCCGGCCTTCGCGTTCGCGCTGAAGGAATGATCGACCCTCCCCCAGGTGTGCCTAACACTACGCGTTCATGAGGAGATGGTCGCGTTCGCGAAGGGTAATGCCCCATCGCTTCGCGTTCGCGAAGAAGAAAGATCCAGCTGCCCAGTTTACTCTTCGCGTTCGCGAGAGTACTTTCGCGAACGCGAAGAAGAACATGCCAGAACACCTGCTGCAGCAAAATACCAGATTTTCAAAATCCAAAACATACTGTAGCCTATCCGAAACTCACCCGAGCCCTCGGGGCTCCAAACCAAACATGCACACAAGTTCTAAAATATCATACGAACTTGCTCGCGCGATCGAATCGCCAAAATAACACCTAGAACTATGAATCGGATACCAAATCAAAGGAAGTTTTCAAGAAAACTTTAAAACTTATATTTTTTTTACAATCGGACGTCCGAATCACGTCAAATCAACTCCGATTCTCACCAAATTCGGCATACAAGTCATAAATATTATAGTGGACCTATACCGGGTTCCGAAATCAAAATACGTACCCGAGGTCAATAAATCCAACATCAGTAATTTCTTAGAAATCATTAAGCTTTCAAGCTTTTAATTTTTCATCAAAATTCTATAACTCCGTCTAGGGACCTTGGAATTTGATTCCGGACATACGCCCAAGTCCCAAATCACGATATGGACCTACCGAAAATTTTAAAATACTGATCCGAGTCCGTTTGCTCAAAATATTGACCAAAGTCAACTTAGTTGAGTCTTAAAGCTCTATTTCCCATTTTAATCCATTTTTCACATAAAAACTTTCCGAAAAAATGTATAGACTACGCACGCAAGTCGAGGAATGATAAATGGTGATTTCTGAGGTCTTAGAACTCAGAATTACTTATTAAATTTAAAGATGACATTTTTGGGTCATCACATGTTCCTTCAATTCTTTCAACTCTGGCGGGGCCATGCGATATGGCAGAATGGAAATAGGTTAAGTGCCCGGAGCCAAATCAATGCAGAAATTAATATCCCTGTCGGGTGACATCCTCGGCAGGTCTGCAGGAAATACCTCTGGAAACTCACGAATAACCGGCACCGAATCTATGGAAGGAACCTCCGCACTAGAATCGCGGACATAAGCCAAATAAGCTAGACACCCCTTCTCGACCATATGCCGAGCCTTCACATAAGAGATAACCCTGTTGGCAGAATGGCCAAGATTCCCTCTCCATTCTAATCGAGGCAACCCCTGCAAGGCTAAGGTCACCGTCTTGGCGTGACAATCTAATATAGCATGATAAGGTGATAGCCAATCCATACCTAGTATGACATCAAAATCAACCATGTCGAGAAGTAGAAGATCTACACGAGTCTCAAGACTCCCAATGGTGACCACACACGAACGATAAATACAATCTACAATAATAGCATCTCTCATTAGTGTGGACACATACACAGGAGCACTCAAAGAATCACGGGGAACAACCAAATAGGAAGCAAAATAGGATGACACATAGGAGTAAGTAGATCCCGGATCAAATAGAACTGAAGCATCTCTACTGCAAACTAAAACAGTACCTGTGATAACAGCGTCATATGACTCAGCCTTGGGCTTGGCTGGAAAAGCATAACACCGGGGCTGGGGCCCACCACCCTAAACTACGTCCCTAGGACGGCCTCTAGCTGGCTAGTCTCCACCTCTAACGGCCTGACCTCCACCTCTAACTGTTTGGCCCCTACCTCTGGATGCCTGACCCCTGCCTCTAGCTGGCTGAGCAGGTGGTGCAGCAACTGGTGTCGGAACCATGGCACGAGAACTCTGATGTTGTGAGCTGCCCGTTGCCCGAGGGCAAAATCTAGCAATGTGCCTCAGATCACCACAAGTATAACATAACCTCGGCTGCTGTGACTGCTGACCCTGAAACTCACCATGTCGACCTGAATAACCACCGTGATAACTTTGGAGTGGAGGTGCACTAGTAGGAGCTGGTGGTGCACTGTAGGCTAGCTGGTCGGAATAATGCATCTGAGGGCCTTGACCACCTGGGGAATCGTGGGATGCCTGGAGCGCTGAATGAAACAGCCTGGGAAGATGGCCTCTACCAAAAGTACTCCTACCTCTAGATGAGGCACCGCTGAACTCAACGGAATGACGAGGCCTCTTTTCAGACCCCTGACCTCCCTGAGTAAGAACCATCTCGACTTGTCTGGCGACATTAGCAGCCGCCTGAAAAGAAATCTCACTTCCAGTCTCCTTAGCCATCTGCAATCTGATAGGCTGAGCAAGTCCATCAATAAACCTCCTCACCTTCTCTCTCTCGGTGGGAAGCAGAAGAATAACATGACGGGCCAAATCCACAAAACGGGTCTCATATTGAGTAACCATCATACCGCCCTACTGGAGACGCTCAAACTGACGGCGACGCTCCTCTCTCAATGTGATAGGCAGAAACTTCTCTATAAAGAGCTGAGAGAACTGGTCCCAAGTAAGAGAAGGCGACCTAGCTGGTCTGGTCAACAAGTAATCTCTCCACCATTTCTTGGCGGAACCAGTCATCTGAAATGCAGCAAAATCTACCCCATTGGTCTCCACTATACCTATGTTCCGTAGAACCTCGTAACAACTGTCAAGATACTCCTGGGGGTCCTCTGAAGGAGCACCACTGAAGTGAACAGGAAAGAGCTTGGTAAACCTGTCCAATCTCCATAAAGCCTCAGAAGACATAGCTGGCCCATCTCCGACCTGTGCCGCAATAACCGGCTGAACTAACCCGATTGGCTGAGCTGCTAGAGCCTGATACTGGGGAGCTATCTGCTCCGGAGCAGGAGTGGTAGGAGTTTGGGCTCCTCCTCCAGCCTGAGAGACTGCTGGCGCCATGAGAAATGCGACAGTCTGAGCCACACTCTCCATAAGACCCACCAAACGGACCAAAGCGTCCTGAAGTACTGGGGTAGCAATAAACCCCTCCGGAACCTGAGCTGGTCCGACAGGAATAGTCTCGGCTGGAACCTCCTCGTCAATCTCTATCCGAGGCTCCAGTGTTGGGGCTGCTGCTCGGGCCCTAGGCTGAGCCCTGCCCCTGCCTCGGCCTCTGGCACGGCCTCGACCTCTGCCCCGCGTAGGAGCTATCACTGGATGCTCTGGCTGCTGCTCAGCTGAGGAAGCGGTATGTGTTCTCGCCATCTGCGAGAGAATAAGAGTAGAAGAGTTCAATAAGTATTGAGAAAGCAAAATCGCACAACAAGGAAGAATAGTAGTGACGAGGCTAAGGCAAGGCACCTACAAATTAACCTGTACAATTTAACAGTGTATATACAAATAACAGAAGTGAAGAACTAAACAAAAAATATCGGGAGGAAAACATACTAAGGGGAATACAAGATAAAGAACTACAATAAAATGATCACCGGAGCAGTCAATATACCATGAATAAACAGGAATAGTGCATTCAGTAAGGAAAAATACACGGCATTACCCTTCGTGCTTTTACTCTCAATCTCACCATAAATATCAATAGAAACAGCAAGGCATCACCCTTTGTGCATTAACTCTCATATCATGGCACGGCATCACCCTTCGTGCATTAACTCTTGCAATATGGCACGGCATTACCCTTCGTGCGTTAACACTCACAATATGGTACGGCATCACCCTTCATGCATTAACACTCACAATATGGCACGGCATCACCCTTCGTGCATTAACACTCACAATATGGCACAACATCACCCTTCGTGCATTAATACTCTCCCTTACTATAATGAAATTCATAAATATCAACAGGGAGATAGAATAGCAAGTACAAACCTTACCTTAACATTTGGTTCCATAACATTAATCTCAACTTGAAATAAAAACTCAATTAGTACCAGAAAATCCGTAAACATGATGAGAACGATAAATTGAACAACACTAGAATAACACATCGCAATTAGGCATAGGGTTGAGATAATATAACAAAAACTGAGAAACATGGAACACAGGTAAATTGGCAGCGTATAAATACTCGTCATCTCACATATACGCCGCTCACATGAATTTCACTTAGCAAGTAATCTAAGGTTCCTAATTCCCTCAAGTCAGGGTTAGGCACAACACTTACCTCGCTCCGAAGGCCACTTAATTCTCAATCACACCTTTTCCCTTGGAATTCACCTCCAAACCACTCGTATCTATTCAAAAAGGACTCAATAATATCAAATTTTGCTAAAGGAATCAATTACATTGCATAAATTTAGATTTCCTAAATTTTTCTCCAAAAAGTCGAAAATCGACCCCGGGCCCGCTTGGTCAAAACCCGAGGTTCGGACCAAATTCCATTTACCCATTCACCCCGCGCCCGAATATATAATTGGTTTTGGAATCCGACCTCAAATTGAGGTCTAAATCCCCAAATTTCCGAAATCCCTACTTTCTACCCAAAACCCTTATTCTACCATGAAAACCTTAGATTTTTAGTTGAAATCTTGTAAAATGTAGTGAAAGATTGAAAGAAACCAGTTTAGAATCACTTACCTAAGATTTGGGGAAGAGATGGTCTTTGAAAAATCGCCTCTTGTGTTTTAGGTCTTGAAAATTTGGGAAGTGAATGAAAATTCCCGTCTAAAAGTCATTTTGTTCAGCTGCAGACGTCGCATTTGCGACCTGAGCTTTGCAAATGCGAAGCTCGCAATTGCGAAGGGGCTATCATAATTGCGAAGCCTTCACAATCCCGCTACCCTTCGCAAATGCGAGAAAAGTGTCGCAATTGTGATCACTGACCTCGCAAATGCGGACAAAATATCGCATTTGCGATCTATACCCCTCCCAGACTCCTTTCGCAAATGCGAAGAAAAGTTCGCAATTGCGAACACAGGCTGGCCCAACTTCTCTTCGCATTTTCGATGAGAAGTTCGCAAATGCGACCTCAACAGTGATCGCAAATGCCAACCATGACCTCGCATTTGCGAGGTCTGAGGCCTGCAACACAGCTGAAGCACACCAGCTATTTTTTTCTAAGTCCAAATCATTCCGTAGCCTATCCAAAACTCACCCGAGCCCTCGGGGCTCGAAACCAAATATGCACGCAAGTCTAAAAATATCATACGAACTTGCTCGCGCGATCAAATCGCCAACATAACACCTAGAACTACGAATTTAGTACCAAATCAAATGAAATTCTCAAGAACATTATTAAATTTCTATTTTCTCAACTGGACGTCTGAATCACGTCAAATCAATTCCGTTTCTCACCAAATTTCACAGACAAGTCTTAAATATCATAATGAACCTGTACCGGACTTCGAAACTAAAATACGGACCCGATATTAACAATGACAAATATCAATCAGTTTTTAAAAATAAATAATTTCCAGGCTTTGAATTTTCATCACAAATTCATAACTCAAGCTAGGGACCTCCGAATTCAATTCCAGGCATACGCCCAGGTCCCATAATTCGATATGGACCTATCGGGACCGTCAAAATACGGATCTAAGCCCGTTTACCAAAAATATTGACCGAAATCAACTAAAATCAACTTTTAAGGCAAATTTTTTTATTTTCATTAATTTTCAACATAAAAGCTTTTGCGGAAACCTGTTCAGACTACGCACGAAAATTGAGGAGGGTAAAAGTGAGATTTTTAAGACTTAAGAGCGCAGATTCGAGTTCTAAAACATAAGATGACCTTTTGGGTCATCACAAATAAGCATACCATATATGCCTTATGACAACTTGAGATCTCATACACCATTGAAATATTGTCCTCTCTAGTTATTCTGCTTCAAAAATAAAGGGTGTTGAACTTTTTCCTCAGTGCCTTTTCTAGGGTAAATTTCACAAATGGTCGTATAATTATGATTTATTTTCACCAAAGTCATATAACTTTATTTTCTCACATAAAAATCATAAAACTTTCATTAACTCACAAAAAAAAATCATTGAGGTCAGAAAACAAATTTTTCCAGTACTATTTTCTTACTTTACGTTTTTTTATTTTTATTTTCAATCTAATTAATAATTACCCTATTAACATAGTAAAGATATGAGTATATTTTTAGCCCTCCCAAATATAATAGCCGATAAAATATTGTTTATATATGTGTGTATTATATACATATAACATACACATTCTATATATATATATTGGCTAACAAATGTAATTAGTTTCGACCGATCAGTTAATTTTATATTTTTTTCTTAAAAGAGGAATGACCCAACCCAATCTGACCTAATAACCATATACGCAAGTTAAAATAATAAGAAACGTTAATTCTTCCCCCATAAAAAACTTAGTTCGGAATGCATGAGATTCTAACACAAAAATAAAGAAATAAAAGATATAATTAGAGAGCACTTGAAATAAAAATACTATCAATATGGATAAAAATCCTGAAAAAATAAGAATATAGAAATATCATGTGTTGAAGAATTTACTATTCACTTTTAGTATTATTTTAATTTCTATATATGAGTATTGGATCGAGTGGGCCAGGTCGAGTTGGGTTATCCCTATTTTAATTGGATTATTATTCATTAGACTGAAAATAAAAAAAAACCACAAAATAAAAAAAGGCGTGGGCGTAAGGCGAGGCGTTTTACATGTGCCTCAGCGGGGCGTAAGTCCCGAGGCACGGGGCGTAAGCCCCATAGGTATTTAATTTTTAATATTTTATAAAATAATACAATGACAGTAAATATTTATAAATAGGTAAAATAACATAAAAATTGAAGAAAACTATATATATGTGTGCTCCATCCCCACAAAAAACTAATCAAAATAATCTATTATACGTTACTTACAAGCACAAGTAATTTGAGTCTAAAAGAATAAAGTTTTCTATATGGAGGAACAAAAAGGATAATTAACCTATAATTGAACTTTGAATTTGATACTATGAAGAAGAATGTAGTTCTTTTTGTATTTGTAAAAAAAAAAATATTCGTTGCTTTTGGGACTAGCGGACAAGATAAAAATTTGGAAAAATCATGAATTAGGGCTTAAATCAATAAAAAGGGTCTTTACTTTTAAATTTAATACTTTTGAGTTCCTTTTTAAACCTTTTGAGTAATTACCAAACTGACTTTTGAGAATTTGGGTATTATATGAAGGACTAATTCAACAAATTTTATTTTAATTTGAAAAAGTCTCTGGGGCTTACTTCTTACTAAAAAAACGCGTCCCGAACGCCCGTGAAACTTTCACCCCACACCATCGCCCCGGGGTATTTTTGGTATGCCTCGCCACGGGGCTCGCCCCAGAAACGCCTTTTAAAATAGTGCTGAAAATTTATATTTTTCGATCACTAAGATTTTTGTGTGAGTTAGTAAAAGTTTTATGATTTTTGTGAAAAAATATAGTTATATGACTTTGGTGAAAAAACCATAATTATATGACCATTTGTAAAATTTACCCGCTTTTTCTACTATTGGTTTTTTATTTGTTTGGATTGGAATGGTCAACACCACAGCAAAGACAATATCATAGGGAAATGTCATAACTCACACTCTCTCTGAAGTCAATGAAGAAGCCTCTTTACGCCTTTAGTCGGTAATTTTCTATTAATCTTACTCTCTCTCTTTCTTTTTAAGTGATTTTGTATCTTTTAAAATTTGATCCAAAATAAGTAATTTTTTAAGAAACCAACAAAGTATTACCAAACCCTTTTTTTCCAAAATTACTCTTATCTAAAAAGTAATCGAACAAATTTTTAAATGTTCCTTTGAAACTTCTTTACATTTTCCTATGCATTAAAGGATCTTTTAGTAAAGTGATCCACTTAATATATGTTATTAATGGCTTTCTTAATATATGTGTTAAATCCTTAAAATTAAGGTTGTACAAATAAAACCGACAAATCACACCAATCCGATAATCCTAGTCAAACCGAGAAAACAAATTTGACTATAGTTGGTTTGATTTGATTTGGTGTTGGAAAAGAAAAAAATCCGACCATATTTGGTTTGGTTTGGTTTTAACTAAAAAAGTCAAACCGAAACCAAACCAACCCGACATTATATGTATAGAACTTTTAAATATATTTAATACGTAAAAATATCTATGGTAGTGTAGTTTATAAATATTTCTTAAGTTTTTTCATAGTTTTATCTTTTAACGTATTATTTCATGCTTGAGCTTATAATTTTTGGATGCTCCAATAAATTTTTATAGTCCATAAATATTAGTAACTCAAATGAATCCTAAACCAAAATCAAATCAATACTAATGCTAATAAAAGACATTCAATTCAATTGTACTATGAATGAAAATAATGTTGGATATCTATTTTTTTAGTTTTTTTATGGTTTAGATAAAATGTATAACTTATTTTTCTTTTATTGGCTAGTCATGTAAATATAGTACTGTCACGACCCAATTTTCCCTCCGTGTGACGTCGTGACGCCACCTAGTCTCTACAACTAGGTAAGCCTAACATTTTTACGGAATAGCGAAATAAAAATATAAATTTAACCAACTATTCAAAAATACACAACAAATCTCAAAACCCGGAACATCGTGAATCAAAACCTACAGAAGAAAAAATCTAGTGTCTCTATACATCAGAATCTAACAAGGAAAATACAGAAGATAATGGACATGAGAAAGAATAGAAGGGGACTCCGAGGTCTGCGGACACGGCAGATATACCTTAAAGTCTCCAAAGTTGTCCCGGCTCACTAATAGTGGGGCTGATAAGGTGCACCTAGATCTGCACACAAAGAATATATATAAAGCGTAGCATGAGTACACCACAATCGGTACCCAGTAAGTGCCAAGCCTAACCTCGGTCGAGTGGTGACGAGGTCAGGTCAGGGCACTACTGGTAAATATATAATAAAATAATATAGAGTGTAATACCGCAATAAAATAAAGGCTGAAATTTAACAACAATGGAATCATGGAAGGTAACAGCTCAGTACACAGAAAACACAACAGGGGATCTCCCGAGATACCGTCTCGTAGTCCCAAACGTAAATGTGCAGGGGAATCTCCCGGAATACCGTTTAGTAGTCCCAAAGTAAATGTGCTGGGGGTCTCCCGGAATACCGTTCCGAAGTCCCAGAGTAAATATGCAGTACAGGGGGATCTCCCGGAATACTGTTCCGTAATCCCAAAGTAAATATTCAGCGCGAATGATAGAAATACAACTACATCATGCAATTCTTACAATTTAGACTAAGTACCAGTCATGGAAGAAGAAGAAAATTCACTAAGCATACTGCACATAATTTACATAAACAATTAAGACACGTAGACAGGTTGTACTAGACTAAACATGATAGCTACACATATTAGAATAACTCAATTAAGAATGAAAATAGATTAGTACTCATTAAAATGGTATAACTCAAAATAACAGGAAAACATGTTGTTGCTCGGTAGAAAAATCGGGTTTTACCACAACTAGCCTGTGTACGTACTCGTTACCTCACGTACACGGCGCTCACATAGCACAATAGTTCCAAATCTTAAGGGAATTTTCCCCACACAAAGTTAGACAAGCCACTTACCTCGAACCAAGCTCAATCAATCGGTCACAATGCCTTTCCCACGAATATCCTGCTCCGAATGGCCCAAATCTAGCAAAAAGCAATTACATATCATAAATACAACATTAATAGACTCGTCTAATTAACAAAATTAATATTTTAACGAAAATTCCGAAATTAACTCAAAATTGCCCGTGGGGCCCACGTCTCGGAACCAGACAAAAGTTACAGAATATGAACGTCCATCCAACCATGAGTCCAACCCTACAAATTTTACCAAAATCCGACATCAACTCGAACTTCAAATCTTCAATTAAAGTCTATGAAGATTTTTACCATTTTCAACCCAATCTTTACCCATTTGAACTTAACAATCTTCCCACAACCTTATTGGTATGTATACATAATACTCTTACACCCAAGAATCATACTATAAATCACCCATCTTTACTCCAAACCCAAAATTGAAAAATTGAGGAAAAAAATTCTTACCTCTTTGAAGCCCTAGCAAGATCCTTGTGAAATTTTCAAACCTTGAACAAGAAATTGATGGATAAATGACTAAGTCTTCACTTTCTCTCTCTAAAATGCTCTCACCTCTCTCTAAAATATCATATGAAACCCTTCAAAATGATCCCCAATAGTATTTTATAAGAATGGGGTCGGGTTTATAAAACTAGAAAAATGAAGCTTCGGACCGTGTCCTTAAGGACAAGCAGATAGGGGTCATCATACTAACGCTCCCTGATACGATCATAAAGAGAAGACCGAGAGATCACACAAGTCAATACTCAACTCGGCTCAGAAATATCCAATCTCACAAACTGGCTTGCTAAGGCCTGAACATCCAATGCCAATGGCCTCTCTGCTGCTGGTAGATATGCTAAACTCCCCTAACTCTCTGCCCGGCGACTCAAAGCATCGGCCACCACATTGGCCTTACCAGGGTGGTACAAAATAGTGATATCATAATTCTTAAGTAGCTCTAACCACCTCTGTTGACGTAAGTTAAGATGTTTCTGCTTAAACAGATGCTGCAAACTCTGATGATCTGTGTAAATCTCACAAGGAACACCGTACAAATAATGTCGCCATATCTTCAAGGCATGAACAATAGCTGCTAACTCAAGGTCATGGACAGGATAGTTCTTTTCGTGCACCTTCAGCTGTTTGGACGCGTAGGCAATCACCCTACCGTCCCGCATCAATACCGCGCCGAGAACAATCCGCGATGGATCACAATATACAGTATAAGACCCCGAACCTGTAGGTAATACCAATACTGGGGCTGTAGTCAAAGCTGTCTTGAGCTTCTGAAAACTCTCCTCACATTCCTCTGTCCACCTGAACGGAGCACCCTTCTGGGTCATCCTGGTCATAGGTACTGCAATAGATGAGAATCCCTCTACAAAGCGACGGTAATACCCTGCCAAACCAAGAATTCCGGATATCTATAGCTGAGGATGGCCTGGGCCAACTCTGCACTGCTTCAATCTTCTTCGGATCCACCTGGATCCCCTCACTCGATACTATATGACCCAAGAATGCCACTGAGTCTTGACAAAACTCACACTTTAAAATTTTTGCATAAAACTTCTTTTCTCTCAAGGTCTGAAGTGCAGTCCTCAGGTGCTGCTCATGATCCTCCCGACTCCGGGAGTATACCAGAATGTCGTCAATAAATACAATGACGAACGAGTCAAGATAAGGCCGGAACACACTGTGCATCAAATGCATAAAAGCTGATGGGACATTGGTCATCAATACGAAGCAATGGATACCTGTTCTTCACTGTGACTTTGTTCAACTGGCGGTAATCAATACACATCCGCATAGAACCATCTTTCTTCTTCACAAATAAGACAGAAGCACCCCAATGTGACACACTGGGCCGAATGAAGCCTTTGTCAAGCAATTCTTGTAACTGCTCTTTCAACTCCTTCAATTCAGGAGGAGCCATACGATATGGAAGAATAGAGATGGGCTGAGTGCCCGGCAACAAATCAATGCCAAAATCAATATCTCTGTCGGGCGGCATGCCCGGAAGATCAGCTGGAAACACATCTGGAAAGTCCCTCACTACTGGAATTGACTCAACTATAGGGGTATCAATACTGACATCTCTCACATAAGCTAGATACGCGTCACACCTCTTCTCAACCATTCGTTGAGCTTTAAGAAAAGAAATAACTCTGCTGGGAGTATACTCTAAGGTACCTCTCCACTCTAATCGCGGTAAACCTGGCATATCCAGTGTCACGGTTTTAGCGTAACAATCAAGAATAGCATAATGGGGCGACAACCAGTCCATGCCCAAAATAATATCAAAGTCCACCATGCTGAGCAATAATAAATCGGCTATGGTCTCAAAACCACTAAGAGCAATCAAACACGACTGATACACGCTGTTAACAACAAGAGAATCTCCCACAGGAGTAGATACATAAATAGGGAAACTCAAAGAATCCTGAGATACGCCCAAATACGGGGCAAAATAAGAGGACACATAAGAATATGTAGAGCCTGGGTCAAATAATATCGACGCATCTGTATGACAGACCGGAACAATACCTGTAATGATAGAATCAGAAGCAACTGCCTCTGTACGAGCAGGAAGTGCATAATATCTGGCTTGGTTTCCCCTCTAGGGCGACCTCTACCTCCCCGACCTCTACCTCGAGCTGGTTGAGCAGGTGGGGTGGCAGTTGGTGCTGTAATCATAGCCTGAGGACCCGGTGGAGTACGCTGTGGCTGGAAAGTCTGTGGAGGTGAACCCCTCCTAATCCTGGGGCAATCCCTCACCATGTGGAGCGTGTTGCCACACTCAAAACAAGCTCTAGGAGGGCGTGGCTGTTATGACTGGCTCAGTCTAGGTCTACTGGACTTGCCACTAGGAACACCCCATGCAGGAGGCATACTAGATACTGGCGGTGCATAATAAGGCTCCCGGGGTCTAGAAGGAGTCGGAACACCGCTGGAGGCTGGAAGAGCTGAATGAACGGGGCGGCTCACATAACCCCTACTATGGCGAGTTACTGGGGCACGAGCTCCCGAATAATAACTAGCCTCTCGAGACCTCTTGGCCTCCCTCTCCTCTCTATCCCGGGCAAGCATGCCCCCGAATCTCCTGTCAATACCCACATCCTGCTCATAAGAAATATTCATCTCCAATTCCCTGGCCATACTACTCCGGATATTGGGATGGTGACCCTCAATAAACCGTCGAACCCTCTCTCGAACTGTGGCAACTAAGGCTGGTGCATGTCGGGCCAAATCACAGAAGCGAACTGCATACTCTGACACAGTCATAGCACCCTGGCGCAGCTGCTCAAACTCCGCGCGCCATGAGTCCTTGAGGCTCTGAGGGACATACTCTCTCAAAAACATGTCCGAAAACTGAGTCCATGTAAGTGAAGCTGCCTCAGCCGAACTACTCAACTCATAAGCACGCCACCACTGATAGGCTGCTCCTCTAAGCTGGAATGTAGTAAAAGAAACCCCGCTCGTCTCCGCTTACGCCCATAGTACGGAGAATACGATGACACTCCTCCAGAAAACCCTGAACATCATCTGTAGCCAATCCGCTGAAGGTAGGTGGGTGGTACTTTTTGTACCTCTCAAGTGTGAGCTGTTCCGCCTCAGAAGCTGCTGCCCTAACCTCGGGCTGAGCTGGAGCTATCGGCTGCATTGGTACAATCTCTGGAACCTGGTTGACCTGAGCCCGTTCTCTGGAGTACCGGCGACGGGAGTCTGTGCTCTTCCCCCGGCCTGAGATGTGGCAGGAGCAAGTGGAATCAATCCAGTTTGAGCTAAGGTGCTGAACATACTCAGAAACTGGGCTAGAGTCTCCTGGAGGACTGGTGCAGGAACAGGTATCTCAGGTGTCTGCCCTCCAGCTTGAGCTATTGGGGGCTCCTCTGTAGCAGCTCGTGCGGGTGCTCTGGCTGCACCACGTGGACGTCCTCGGCATCTACCCCGGCCCCGGTATCTCGCGACTCTAGCAGGGGGCGCGGGTGCATGTTCATCAGGTCCACTTGTACGTATCCTCACCATTTGTGAGAGAATAGAATACAGAAATTTAGAATCTCTGAAGTCAACAATTTTCGCATGACAAGGAATCAAAGTAGTGAAATTTTCCAAACAGTTCCATAGCCTACCGAATATAAGTACAGACATCTCTGTACCGATCCGCGAGACTCTAATAAATCGGCTTGTGACTCACGACACCTACGAACCTAGAGCTCTGATACCAACTTGTCACGACCCAATTTCCCCTCTGTGTGACGTCATGATGATACCTAGTCTCTACAACTAGGTAAGCCTAACATTTTTGCGGAACAGCGAAATAAAAATATAAATTTAACCAACTATTCAAAAATACACAACAAATCTCAAAACCCGGAACATCGTGAATCATAACCTACAGAAGGAAAAATCTAGTGTCTTTATACATCAGAATCTAACAAGGAAAATACAGAAGATAATGGACATGAGAAAGAATAGAAGGGGACTCCGAGGTCTGCGGATGCGGCAGATATACCTTGAAGTCTCCAAAACTGTCCCGGCTCACTAATAGTGCGGCTGATAAGGTGCACCTGAATCTGCACACGAAAAATATGTGCAGAGAGTAGCATGAGTACACCACAATCGGTACCTAGTAAGTGCCAAGTCTAACCTCGGTCGAGTGATGACGAGGTCAGGTCAGGTCCCTACTGGTAAATATCTAATAAAATAATATAGAGTGTAATATCGCAATAAAATAAAGGCAGAAATTTAACAACAATGGAATCATGGAAGGTAACAGCTCAGTACACAGAAAACACAACAGGGGATCTCCCGAGATACCGTCTCGTAGTCCCAAACGTAAATGTGCAGTGGGATCTCCCGAAATACCATTCCGTAGTCCCAAAGTAAATGTACAGGTGGATCTCCCGGAATACCGTTCCATAGTCCCAAAGTACATATGCAAGATAGGGAGATCTCCCAGAATATCGTTCCGTAGTCCCAAAGTAAATATGCAGTACATGGGGATCTCCCGGAATACCGTTTCATAGTCCCAAAGTAAATATGCAGCGCGAATGATAGAAATACAACTACATCACGCAATTCTTACAATTTAGACTAAGTACCAGTCCTGGAAGAAGTAGGAAATTCACTAAGCATGCTGCATATAATTCACATAAACAATTAAGACACGTAGACAGGTTGTATTAGACTAAACATGATAGCTACACACATTGGAATAACTCAATTAAGAATGAAAATAGATTAGTACTCATTAAAATGGAATAACTCAAAATAACAGGAAAATATGTTGTCGCTCAGTAGGAAAATTGGGTTTTACCATAACTAGCATCTGTACGTACTCGTCACCTCACGTACACGGCGCTCACATAGCATAATAGTTCCAAATCTTAAGGGGATTTCCCCCACACAAAGTTAGACAAGCCACTTACCTCGAACCAAGCTCTATCAATCGGTCACAATGCCTTTCCCACGAATATCCGACACCGAATGGTCCAAATCTAGCCAAAAGCAATTACATATCATAAATACAACAATAATAGACTCATCTAATTAACGAAATCAACATTTTAACGAAAATTCCAAAATTAACTCAAAATCGCCTGTGGGGCCCACGTCTCGGAACCCGACAAAAGTTACAGAATATGAACGCCCATCCAACCACGAGTCCAACCATATAAATTTTACCAAAATCCGACATCAACTCGAACCTCAAATCTTCAACTAAAGTCTATAAAGATTTCTACCATTTTCAACCCAATCTTTACCCATTTGAACTTAACAATCTTTCCACAACCTTATTGGTATGTATACATAATACTCTTACACCCAAGAATCATACTATAAATCACCCATCTTTATTCCAAACCCGAAATTGAAGAATTGAGGAAAGAAATTCTTACCTCTTTGAAACCCTAGCAAGATCCTTGTGAAATCTTCAAACCTTGAACAAGAAATTGATGGATAAATGACTAAGTCTTCACTTTCTCTCTCTAAAATGCTCTCACCTGAAACCCTTCAAAATGAAATCCTTCAAAATGACCCCCAATAGTGTTTTATAAGAATGGGGTAGGGTTTATAAAACCAGAAAAATGAAGTTCTGGAACAGGTTATGCGGATCGCATATCGGTCGCATAATCGGTGTCCAATACTGGCAAATATATGTCTGTGTATGCGGTCACTATGCGGCCCGCATACCTGTTTTGTGGTCGCATAGTGACCGCAGAACAGTTATGCGGTCGCATAGTCGACCGCAGATTTCATCCAAACTGGCCCTCTTCTGCCTCACTTATGCGGCCATTATGCGGCCCGCAGAGTGATTATGCGATCGCATAATAGACCGCAGAAACGCGTTTTTCTGCCAAAAATTTTTCTTTACTTCCCGGTGCATTGTTCAACCTAAAAAGTCCGAGCCGAGCAATTTCTACAATCTTTGTACTAATTGATCTACCTCAATACCACAAAATCTTAATTTTCTTAGCAAAAATTCTCCGGGTCACTACACATACGTCAACATCTGGTCAACATTTTCAACTGAATTTCGAAACCTTGGAACTAAGTGTTCCAAATCATTCAAAAACCTCACCAGACCCGAACCAATTACCCCCGACAAGTCAAATAACAAATGTAAAGCATAAATTGAGCAGTAAATGGGAAAACAGGGTTATAATACTCAAAACGACCGGCCGGGTCGTTACAAGTACTTATTAGTCATAATTTTAAATTATGTTTATTTTCATTATGGCTTATTAATAATATTTATTTTATGCGATTTTATTATCTTTATTGTTAAATATTTTAGTACAATGTCATGACTCATCTCATATTTATGTTATTTTATTAAAAAATACCTTATATAATTCCGTCTTACTAGAATTAAAGAAATGTTTGAAGTACAAATTTTACATTTTGTACTATAAAAACTTTATGAAAAAAACCAAAAACACGAAAAACTCGAGAATAAATCGAGATTAAAAAATCCAATTTTTATTGATTTGATTTGATATTTAGATTTAATAACCCGATACAATTTGTTTTATTTGGTTCAGTACTTAGAAAAATAGAAACAACCCTAAAATCACTTAAAAGGGAACTCAAAGAGTAAGAAGTTGCAGTATCAAAGTATCAAGTATCAACCCATAATGCCTCTAAAGATTAGGGTGCTTTCTTGGTCGGCCGCATTTCTTCTCTTCTAGGATTTCCATGTAAACCATTTCATAACTCTTTTTGCATTGAAGATATACATCTTAATTTTGTCTTGCTCCAGTTCAACTTGAACTCCAATATTGAATGCATTACTTCTGCTAGGCAAAAGCAACATACATAAACAAGTAGTAACATTTTTAAGGACTAAGTTCACAATCATTTGGGGAAGTAATTAAAAAAAAAAAAAAAC
Organism: Nicotiana tabacum; assembly: GCF_000715075.1. Lineage (NCBI taxonomy): Eukaryota > Viridiplantae > Streptophyta > Magnoliopsida > Solanales > Solanaceae > Nicotiana > Nicotiana tabacum. The sequence continues at coordinate 101,189,883 of NC_134081.1, forward strand.
TGTCCAAGAAGGCAACAAATCCATTTCTTGCTGCCAGCAGTTTAATTCAGAACATTAATTTAGAGAGAGCAGAAGGCAAACAATTGAACAAGGCAGTACTATTATTTCTTCTATAAAATCAACTATCTACTAATCCTTTTTGATAACAAAAGTTTCTTAATTATTCCCCAAGATCCCCAAATTACTTAATTTGACCAAAAGTTAATTCTCTTCTGGTTTTCTAAGTTGTATAGTAACAATTGTTTGTACTATACTTGTCTGAAAATTGAACTATCTGAACTCCCATCTAAGTATCTTGGAAGAATGCTTCTGCAATGAATCAATCTCACCATCCACTTTTCGCTTTCCACGAACAATTGCTTGATAAGAAAGAGACGCAGGTCGCTGGAATCTTGTGAATGCAGCTGAAGTTGACTGGACTGGTGAGTTAAAGAGATGGGTTATGTCTCTCAAAGGCCTCCTATAACTTCTCTTCACATTTCTTGTGCAAGATTTCAACTTTGAACAATTTGAGGTAACTTTTTCAACTAAGCTACTTGGGATATTCTCCTTATTAAAATCATTGTGGCATTCAGAAATAACCAACACCTCCATTTTCAGATGAAAAAGAGAGGTGTAAACCAAAAATGGGAGAAATATATAGACGACAATAGCGAAGGGGGTTTTCGAGTAGTATTTATAGGTGTTGGGATTGAAGGTAGAAAAAATGTTGGAGGGAAGTATTTGAAATTGCTTTTCTCTGCAAATTTTATGGTGGGTGCTTAATATTTTTTAACCAATGGAGGGAGAAGTTCATTTTTTCGAATTTTCATGGCTGTTTTTTGGCAGAGAATCTAAAGATGTGAAACAGTAGACAACAACGTGGGAGATTTGAAATTTTATAAAGTAATTGAGTCCCAAAAAAAAATTAGCGGGTGATTTTAGGCTTGACCAAAAGTTTCGGTTTTGGGCTGCCCACTATTCTTTGTTGAATCAGAATTCTAGTTTTAAAAACCCGCCTTAAATTTTAAATTTTAAGCAAATATCAAATGAGAGGGAATACCCATTCATTCTGACATTTTAAGTAAGGACTTCAAGTTCTTTAATCTGAATTTTATTAATCTTTGTTGCCAACTCTCCTTCATCTTAAAGCTTGAATAATCATCATTGTTAATTGTTGGCATATTAGATTCGATAGATCTTATTCAAAGATTAGACTAGAGTAGGTCTAAGAGAGATGGAGCTGAGACATTCAAGGAATTCGACTTTTCAAGTATTTATTATTAAACTCACCGTACTTTTGATATTATGAGTTCAAAATATAATACTATATTACTATTTTATTTGTCAAAATTTTACTCCCACCGTTTTAATTTTAGGTGACATTTTTCGCTTATCGAAAGTCAATTAAACTAATATTTAAAGTTAAAATAAATTATATTAACTCATATTTTAAAATTAAAATTTAAATATATAAAAATTATGTAAAAGTACTAAAAACTGTCATTCTTCTCATGTCAAAAAATTACATTTTAAGTGTTGGTCAAAGTTTACGTAATTTGAATCTCGAAAACTAAAAAATACCACATAAATTGGGACAAAAAGAATAATGAATACTAATAATTTTACTTTTTGAAGCACAACACACATATTCAATGTCAAAAAATTTGGATTCAATTGAAACTAGTGCATATAAGCTCCATCCGCTTTTGGCTAGAGTCGCACCATGATTAAGAACAACGTTTGACGGAGTAATTAGTACCCCTCAAACTAGTTCTGAAACCCCGATTAGCCGAAAAAATATATAAAATTTGTATAATTTTTGTATACAACATACAAAATATATATATATATAAATTTTATATATTTTTTCGCTATTATTTTTACAGCAGCTATGCAACATCATTTTTCTTTAAAACAAACAAATTACGTAAGTTAGACTCATATAAAATCATATTAATTGTTGGCAATTTATTCTCTAGCTGCAGTTCATTTTATAAGAAAATAAATTCAGGGAGCAGAATATATTCTTCAATCAAGTCAATTCCAATAATGTTATGCAATTACAAAATTCTTATTCTCCGAGATTTCCCATTAGCTTTATTTTGCACAAATAGAAATACTTTTCTGTTTTTCTCTATAATTTTGTACTATAAGACATAGTACAGTAATAATTGTATGTATGAAATTTAAGATAGAAAATAAAATTGAACTATCTGAAATCTCTTCTTAATATCTTCGAGTTATGTTTCTGCACTGAATCAATATTCTCATCAGCTGCTTTTCGCTTTCCACAAACAATTACTTTATTAGAAATAGAAACAGATCGCTGAAATCTTCTGAATGCAATTGATGAACTGGGCTGAACCGGCGAGTTGAAGAGGTGAGTAATGTCTCTCAAAGGCCTTCTAAAACTCCTCTTCACATTTCTTTTGCAAGATTTCAACTTTGGACAATTTGGGCTCAGTTTTTCTGCAGAATAAAGTGGGATATTTTCTTTGTTTGAATCAGTTTCGCATAGGGAAATAGTATCTAAAACCTCCATTTGAGAAAGAGAAGTGCTGCATAGAAAATAGAAATGGAAGTGAGAGATAATTAACTCTACTGAGATTTCAAGAAATTTTTATAGGTACAGGGACTGAAAGTGGGCAAACTGAAAATGTTGGAGGGATAGTTTTGAACTTGTTTTTTCACTGTAAAATTTCAGTTAGGTGCTTAAGTTTTTAAGCATAGGAGGGAGGATTTCGTTTTTTGAAATTTTAGTGGCTGTTTTTGGCAGAGAATCTACGAGATAATGAGGAGAGTAGAACGAGCGAGATTTTTGAAATTTGTTGAAATAGATGGGACCCACTAGAGTTTTAAGTCAAAACTAAAATTTCAGCTTTCAGTACCCGCCTTGGACTTGTAACCCAAAATTTGCCCACACAAATGTCAAATGAGAGGGAAATGGGAATATATTTTATACGCTTCGACACATTTCGATTGTTATAATTTTTTTTCTATTATATCATTTTAAGTAAGGAACTGAGGTTTTTAATGTGAATATCATTAATCTCTATTTTCTAAATCTACATTCTCCCATTGCATTCCTCCATTTTTGAAAAAGGAATTAGTTTTTCACTTTTGTCTGGAGGTGTGCTTTCAGTTTTTATTAAAAAAAATAAAATAAATAAATTAAAAAAAAAAAAAATCTCTAATGACATTTGGTTGAAAAATATTTTTCCAAAATCTATAAAAGTTTCAGAAAAAAATTTCACTATCTTTTGAAACAAACGCCAAGTTGTGTGAGAGAGATTAAACAATGAATTAGATTATATAACTTATGGTCGATTCATACTATTGTTTGACCAAAAAGTATAACTTTCGGTTTAAATAATTTAATTATATAATAATAGATTAAACTTAGTTAATAATAATATCTCTAGATGTTATCTCTGAAATGGTGACTAGTGTTAGTCAGATCTGGTGGAGGATTGGCAACTTTATGCATTAACTATTGGCAAAATACATAAGTTACCTCCTAAACTATGTACCAAATCCCTATTACACACTTTTTGCGGATGAAAATCACCTTACACACCCAACCTTTTCAAAGTGTGTCTAATACACACTACTTTTTTCTTGACCAATTTTCCAACACATGTGTAATTTCACGCTCCAATCAAATAGTGACACATGTCATTAACTTATTAAAAAAAGAAAAAAACATTAAATTATAATTAGATCCCATCTTCTTCATTAAATCCATCACTATGGCTGCTTCTCTTCGATCGGCCACCATCAAATCTTGCCTTCCATCTCCGACCACTATTCTTTAATAAAAAATCAGCTATGTGAAGTTCTCTAATACACCGCAACATCTTCCCTAACCTCTCATCTCCATTAAAGTTATTTTTCTTTAACTCTAAAAGAATCCCAAAATAATAATCTGGATTAACTTCTTTAAGTAAGAAAGCCTACACATTCATTGTTGAACTTATTATCTTTCTGCTAAAATCTTTAAATTTCATATTATTCTTCATAAAAATCAAGGATGGCAAGAACCACCGTAGAGGGCGAAGGAGGACTGCCGCTGGCGGCCAAGGCGATGGCTGAACTAAAAAGGAGTTGCAGAGAGCAGTGAAGGCACTAATTGAAGACAACATCGACCATAAATTCACCTTCTCATCAACCAATCTTCATTAATTTGGACAAACCCAAAAGATGTCTCTTAAAAAAATACTATCTCTCTCTACCTTTAAAATTCCATAGGCCATCAAGCTTCATTATTGGACTCTTCATAAGAAAGCAAACAAAGGCCGGTATGGAGATATGAGGGACTATGGAGACAAACATGGGAGAACCTTTTGTTTAGTTGAAGAATGAACAAAATAAAGTAAAAGAAAAAGGAATAAAAGAAAGAAAAGAAAAAGAAAAATCAATTTGAACCATTAGATCAATTTTGTTAGATCTGAATCGTTCAAATAAAATATCAGATATATATTTTTGTTTCTTCAGATGCCTTATTTTGTTGGTAAAACACGCGCTGGCCACATAGGCAAAGTAGTGTGTATTAGGCACACTTTAGAAATATTAAGTGTGTAAGGTAATTTTCGTGTGCAAAAAGTGTGTAACAAAGATTTCGTCTATAGTTCAGGGGGTAACTTATGTATTTTGCCTTAACTATTCTAAAAGGTATGAGCAATAACTAACAATAAATAACAACAAATGTCATTTAAGTAAATAGAAGGAGTGATTTACCCAATAAAGTATGAACTAATTATTTATCCCTCCTGACAATAATGAGTGACAGACAAATCCCAAAATATTCGAATTATTCTCGGATCTGATGGAAGGGTGTGGGATAATACGAACAAAAATCTAATGAAAAGATAGTATTTGTATCTTTGTAAGAGAGAGAGAAAATCTTCAATCAAAAGTTGGTTCTTGTCAAATAATGAATGTCACATGCCTCCCACCATTGTCTCATTTTCTATTCATATGAGATATTTTCTTAATAAACCTTAATAGTACAAGTAAAGAGAATATCCACTAAAATATTTTCTTTAATATCCTATTTAGAAAACTAGCTGTTAAAGCTTTGCCAATGGTGCTCGACCTTGACGACTCTTCCTTTAGCGTTATCTTATCTTAAACATTCTAGGACAGATTTTGACCTATACAGTTAGTCCCTCCGCTTATTGAGGTCGACCTCAGGTGAGCTTGATGAGCAGATTCTGTTCATCGTGGTCGAGATGATTGGATGCGTGGGCAACGTGGCCTTTCATGAGCCGCAACTATTGGGGTTACGTTGTTCCTGGATCAAAGTGACATCATGACGCCTTGACATCATTATGGTGCATTTTCTCCATGCATTGTGTCGTTTCGCGTGCGTCTGTTGGCTGGATCTGTCTCTTCAATAATTGTGCTAAGTAATGATGACCTAATTTCTCGGTTTTGATGCCTGAGCTCTTATAAATAGGGATGTGAATATCTACACTCAAGTTTTACAGATTTCCCACATCGAAACCGTGTGCCTTCTTCTTCTTATTCCATTATTGTGCATCTTCTTTCCCTGCCCTAGCGATCCCTGTTGTTCTTAACTCCTCGTTACTTTGAATACCTTCTCTTTCGTTAGAACTATGTCTAACGTATCTTCTAGTCCTAGGGAGGAAAGTTACCCGGTTCCTTTAGCAATGATTTTCCCTCCTCACGCGGAGGGCGTCTCCACTGTCGTTGGGGACGATAACTTCCTTATGGGGGAGGAGATAGTTTCTCGTAGTGAGAAAGTTAGGTCTGATTTTACAAAGGCGCCTGAAACTGAACCCGAAATCTCCGAGTCCGGGATGAAAGAGGCCAATTTATTAGAGCTTAGGGCTAAATTCGGCATTCCCGCTCACATCGAGTTGGTCCCTTCCGGGCGGGATATAGTACAAGTCCACCGCCCTGAGTACTGCGTGTTCTACGCTTATCCTTTTCATGTTGGCTATACTCTTCCCCTTCTTCCACTGGCAGAGGAGTTTTGTCATTTCTATGGCATTTACTCGGCTCAGCTCGCACCGTATATCTGCTCATGAGGATGCTTACTATGTTTGTGGAGCTGGCCGGAGTCGAGATCACTCTTCGGCTTCTGACGCATTTATTCACCCATAGTTGCTATAGGGGGACGATGTTGAACCTTCGCCACCGAGGGGTAAGTGTCTGGTGGTGAAGATGAATGACAAGGCTAGCCGCCAGTTCTGGCACAACTTCTTCTTCGTCAGAACTGAGGACGTGGTGGCCAACGTAGACGACTTCCCTGAAACTTGGAACTATACTCGTAAGCATCTAACCTTCATGTGTTGATGCATTTGGTTTACTTTGCTTAGTCGTGGGTTCTGATCTTTTGCTCCTTTCTTATGCAGCCAAGACTTCACCCCCTCCTTTGGTCGGGGACATTTCTGATTGGGTCGGTCGGCTCCTCCTTCACATCGCAGGGACTCATGAGTGGCCGGGCTTTCTGAAGAAGCTTGGGCCTGCTCCTTCCTCGCCCGGTGAGTTTCTTTGCTTTGGATTCTTGGTTACTCACCTTTTGTGGTTCACTATGGTTGACTTTTTCTTTTTTGCTTCTCTCAACTCCAACTCGAGGGCCTTCGAAGAGGCCAAGAGATCCCCCACCTTCGTTTCGTAAGACGAAAACTTCTACCTCTTCAGGTTCTACCCCTTCTACGACAGCGGTTGAGCCTGCTTGTTCCTCGACTCCACCTGTCGCTGCTTCAGCATCAATTTCTTCTCTATCTGCGAATACTTCAGTAGCGAAACCTTCGGCTTCCCCTTTGTACCGTCTTGTGGATGAAGATGAGGAATCATTTCCAAATGACGAGGGTTTGGTGCCTAGTAAGAGGAGGTCAATGGATGTTGGCGATAGGGTTGCCCGGGCCGTGGACTCTGTAATGGATGATTTTGTCCTTTGTGAGATGGCGACCATTGTCCTTGAAGATGATGTTGATATGGCATCCGAGGTTCCAAGATCGGTGGAGGTTGTCGAAAATGCGTCTCGCCCATATGTGATGACGTAGGCCGAAGGGCAGGCTGCGAGGGCTTCTGATTCTTTACGGTAGGAGGGGCCGTCAACTTCGTAGCCAGCTGGTGATACTTCCTTGTCGGCTGATGGGAGAGGTAAAGGCGTTTCCAAATGAAACGGGCTCAGACGTTGACGTCGCTAAGCTAAGGATGATGAATGAGGGGTTTACCCAACTCGAGGTGAGGTTCGAGGGGTATACGAGGACCATTGCGATCCCTATGGACCGTGATCTGTTGAAAAATACAAAGAATGTGGTCCCTTCCCTCGGCCCTCTTTGATCCTAAGTGGAAGGTGAAACCCTCAAAGAGCTGGACGATGTCACTCTGTCGAGGAGCATAACCGACCTCGCTCTCAGGGTGAGTATTTCAGGGTTTCGTCTTTCTAACTGTAGTGTTTTTTGTTCAGTGTTTCGCCTTTGCTGGCGATGGAGTTCTCATTTTTGCTTCTTTTTCTTCTGATTGCAGACCATGATCCTATATATTGAAAGTTCTTGAAGGAAGGATAGGCGTAAGAAAATATTTTAGAAGTTGAAGCGCAAATATTTTGAGTACCGGGACAAGTAGCGGGAGATTCGTAGGCATTTTGGCGAGGGCAACAACTTGCGGGCCCTTCGTGAAGAGTTGAAGGATAAGGACGACGAGCTGGTAAGGGTCATTGAGAAATTCAGCATATTTAAGGGACGTTGAGAGGTAAAGAGAAAGAGTTCGAAGTCAGCAAAGGGGTCGAAGCCGAGTGCAGTGACCTTCAAGCTCAGGTGGTTTCGCTACGTGCCCAGTTTGAGTAGTGTCAATTTAGAGTGGATTCTCTAAGTGGCGAGATTGACGAGAAGGCAGAGGATCTTGAGAAGGCGGAGTTCGCTCGGTCGGGGGCTTCGAGGAAGGCGGAGGCTCCTGAGGTAGTGATTCAGACTCTCCGTTCTAAGCGAGAGAATGACTTGGAAACAGCGAGTCTTAAAGAAGAACGACTTGATGAGAGGATTGGAGAGTTGGAGAGAGAGACTTTTTGCCTCTACGACCGAGTTTCTGATCTTGAGGCCGAGAAATCCCGATTACTAGCGCAACCGTCCTTCTCCCATGATTCAGATTTTCCTAATATTTCTAGAGAGTTGTACGAGGGGTGGATTCATGTCGAGGCTCAGTTAGACGTGTTTTTGAGATTTGTATGCAGCGGGATCCGTTTCTGAGACCTCCCTCGAAGATGCTCGGTTAAGGCTCGCGAAGCTTGAGTTACTTGCGAGTATGACCCCGCTATGCTAGAGATCGGTGAGGACCAGGGGGACGAAGGTGTGGACTGGCTCGAGCAGAATGCCTGGTATGAAGCTGCATATCCTAAGGGCAAAGACGGCTATGACGAGGGTGTTGATGGTCAAGGGGACGACGTTGTTGAGGGCCAAGTCGGCGGGGATGTTGAAGGCCGTGATGGTGGTGGACAGTAGTTTTCTCTTTTGATGTTTTGTATATTTTTTTTGTATTTGGTGGCGTCTTCATGAGCCTTTGTAAAAAATATTTCAAGTATGATATTCCAACTTCGTTATTTGTATCTGATTCTCTTCTTGTGGTTCGTTTTTGTTTTTGCATGTTTTTTGATTCTATCACTTGGCTGCCTTGATTTTTTGACCGTGATTACTTAATGTTGAATGGCGGTCAGAGGTTGGTGAGAGTCTATTTGAACAAGGTTTTAGTTATGACCGAGGGTCGGTAGGTATTAGTTCGAACAAGGTTGAACATAGCCTAAACTTAATTATGGCCGAGGGCCGGTATGTGTTAGTTCGAACAAGGTCGAACATAACCTAAGTTTAATTATGGCCAAGGGCCGGTAGGTGTTAGTTCGAACAAGGTCGAACATAACCTAAGTTTAATTATGGCCGAGGGCCGGTAGGTGTTAGTTCGAACAAGGACGAACATAACCTAAGTTTAATTATGGCCGAGGGCTGGTAGGTGTTAGTTCGAACAAGGTCGAACATAATCTTCTGAGGTCCAGTAGGTGTTAGCTCGAACAATGTCGAATATAACCTAAGTTTAATTATGGCTGAGGGCCGGTAGGTGTTAGATTGAACATAACCTAAGTTTAATTATGGTCGAGGGCTGGTAGGCATTCCGATAAGTGCGAAGTTTGTCGAAACTGTAAACTTTAAGCATTGTTGCTTTGGTCATACATTTGGAGAAATTTACAAATTTTCGGGCATTGGCTGGCGTTCCAATCCTAATCCCAGTCTATCTAGTCCCTTCATTGGTTGACCTAGAGAGTGCATGAGAGGTCGAGCAATGAACTAACCGTTTTGGCCTTATTTTTGTGTATTTTGACTTGAAGTGTTCCCTTCGTCCCCTCGTTAAAAACCACCTTGAGAAAACCTAACTGGGACAAACCTCAAGTGAGGGAAAAAAGAGTACGATTTGGAAGACGCTTTATCTTTTAAAAGTTGAAGTACTTGAGGTAGGTAATAATCCAGTTGTTTGGCAGGATCTTTCCTTCCATTGTTTCTAGTTGGAATGACCCTTTGTTCGCTTTTGCCATGATTTTGTACGGGCCGTCCCAATTTGTTCTTAATTTACCTTCCCGTGGGTATTTGCTCACTTGTGTTTTAGCTTTGAGCACGTAGTCCCCGACTTTGAGCGGCATGACTTTTGCCTTCTTGTTGTAATTGCGTTCTACTTGTTGTTTTTGGGCGATCATTCTTATGTAGGCCATGTCTCTTCGTTCCTCAAGTTCGTCGAGCTCCTGCCTTCTTCTTTCATCGTTCCTTGGTCCGCTCCCATGGGAGTACCTTATCTGACTGGTATTACTGCGTCAGTCCCATAGACCAAAGAGTAGGGCGTCTCTCATGTGCTCGTCTTTGGCATTGTTCGATAGGCCCATAGTACTTCTGGTAATATTTCTGGCCACAGTCTCTTGGCGTCTTCAAGCTTTTTCTTCATGATGTTCAGTATCGACTTGTTGGAGGACTCTGCTTGCCCGTTGCCCGCAGGGTGATATGGCGTCGAGAGTATCCTTTTGATATGACATTTCTCAAAAAACTCAGCGGTCTTATTTCTTGTGAACTGGGGTCCATGTTCACAGCTGATCACGTACGTTACCTCGCCCTGTCGGGAGGGGCCCCACAATGTCCATTCCCTATTTAATGAACGGCCAAGGTAAGGTGTCCAAGTGAAGGTGTTCGCCATCTTGGTGAATCATCGGGGCGTACTTTTGGTGTTGCTCGTATTTTTTCATGAAGTCTACTGCCTCCTTTTTCATGGTGGGCCAGTAGTATCCTGCATGTATGAGGCATCTGACTAAAGCCCAATTGCCGGAGTGAGTTTCATAATGGCCCTCGTGGATCTCTTTAAGGACGTGTCGCGTCTGGTTTGGGCCCAAGAATATTGCCAGAGGGTTATACATGTCGTTCTTGATGATACTGTACCAGGCCTCTTGCATTCTAAGTTTCTTGGCTTCTTTTTTATCATATGGGAGTGTGTCGTCCTGCAAATATATAATAATACGATTGCGCTAGTCCCAAGTTAAGCTTATGGTTCTTACCTCAATTTGATCAATTGATGAGTTCAGGAGGTGGACTACGTTCTTATCTCCGGTTGCGATGTTTTTGGTGGTTGCGGCCAATTTAGCAAGGTCGTCCGCCTTGGCATTCTGTACTCAGGGAATTTGGTCGAACTGGCATTCGTCGAACTCGGGCAGCAGCTTGTAGATTTCAGTTTGATACTTTTGCAATCTTTGCTCTTTGATTTGGTAAGTCCCTATGACTTGGTTGACTACGAGTTGGGAATCACAACGCAATTTCAACTGTCTTTCCTCGTACTTGAGTTCTAGTCTCAAATGTGCGATTACGACCTCATACTCGGCCGCATTGTGAGTCATATCTGGGAAACTTATGGACTGGCGAATCACTTCGCCTGTTGGGACTTCAAGTACAAGTCCCATTATGGCCCCTGACGCGTTGGATGCGCCATCGGTGTATAGGACCCAGAGGTCTTGTGTTTGGGAGAAAGTTTGAGAGGCTTTGATCACGTCCAAATCACACCTTAAAAAAGATATGAAACGGTCGTATGCAATATTATAAACCCAACTAAGAGTTGGGGCGGAATCCACAGGGAGCAAAGATGGGAGTTAGGGGTATATATTTCAAATTGAGCAATTGGATTATCTAGATTGCACTTCCACAACAAGGATTTGTTTTATATTTCTAATGTCACTCTAATGATTGCAAAATAAAGAAAGAAGACTAGAGATAATTGTTTTTAAGGTTTTTCCAAATGGATAAAAAGCCTAGGGCTGTGACCATGACCTACATATTTGCCTAATGGGATAAAGACTTTAATGCTTATTTTGTCGATTAGAGTGTATTATAGTTCTCAACTCTAAATTACTCACTCAATAGCTCTCGGTCAGAGAGTGGTTTTGCACAATTTGGCTTTCTCAAGACCAAATGGGTATCACCCAAAATAGTTGATAAGAGCTCAAGTCGGGTAATTGCTATCTCTAGGTTGAACCCATTAATTGGGTTAATCAATCTCTCAATAGACCCAATTCCTTGTAGCCTAGTTATCCTAAACTAGGCCCTTCTTTCTCAAGTAGAGACTAAGTCAAATAGGCATGAATCAATATTTGCAACCATTAATTCTAAAACTGAAGTATGAACTAAGCTAAATAATCAACAACCAATCATAAACAAGCATAAAATTAATCACATATAAGGTTTACACACTAGGGTTGGGTCATAACCCTAGTAAAAGTCTAGCTCCTCATTATGGGATTTGAAGAAAATAAAGATGAAAAGCTAATTAAACTTATAAAGGAATATTAAAATGATGAAATCTAATCTTAAAATACTCAAATAAGCTAAAACTTCCTAAAATAACAAAGAGAAATGGCTACAACAACTTTCTATGTTCAAAACTTAACCTAATTTTGTGAAACTCGTCTATTTATACAAGGTTAAAAATCTCAAACAAAAATGCCCCTCGGGAGGTTCTGCGGCCGTACAATTCCATGTGCAGTCTGCAGATTTCTTCATTTGACAGGAACTGGAGTTCTACGGCCACACATTTCTGAACTGTGGCTGCGAGGCATTCTTCTACGGCCGCAAGGCCACACTTCTACGGCCCGCACAATAAGGATTGCATCCGCAAGGCACTCTTCTACGGCCACACAAATCTTGTGCGGTCCGCAATTCATAGAAGCACCTGGACTCTGTCTTTCTCTATGATCTTCGACTCTTAGCCCAGCTTTGCGGCCGCATAATTCATTTGCGGTCCGCTCTTTGCGCAAATGTATACTAGATTTTTCCTCTTTGTTTTATTGCCTCGTGCTTCTGACTACTCCTTGTTGAGTCAAATTTCATCTCAGGAGACCAACTTCCAGCATTCCTGAAATTTTGCATAATCTCATTAGTTTCGGGAACACAATTCACTACTTTTAGACTAAAACTACAGCTAAAAGGCGCTAATAAGCAGTGAAAATCCCCACTTATCAACTCCACCAAACTTAAGTCTTTGTTTGTCCTCAAGCAAATAAATTAGTTCCTACATCTAAAAGTTAAGGGTCATTTCATCGAGTCAAAGGTAAGCCATCCATACCTCAGTTAGGACCAACAATTAGCCACACTACTCATGTATTATCAACAAGGCGACAAGTTAAACATTCATGCTCATATAGTTCTAATGTGACATTTGAGCTTCAAGAATTGACTTTTCTCATCAAAGACTTTTGCTCTATCATGTATGTCATGGTGTAATCCAAACTCTTCCTCCTCTACTTTTCATTTGCCTGGCTCACTTAATAAATTTAGCACTCAATTCAAATATTTATGAAAGGTTCACTCATCTCTCTCAAGAGAATGTCGCAAATACAGTTTCAAGTACCATAAGCTTGCCCCTCATATAGATCGCCACTAATGTAAGCTCACTTTGCTTAAAATCAAGTAGGACTTCTTTCGGGATGTAATGAACGCTTTTGGATTAGGGTTGAATACAACATGGGTGAGTGGTTACACCTTTCCTTAAGCACTCCATTTTTCATTTCTCGGCTCACACTTTGACAATTCTTTGAGGTACTTTCTTTTCCTTGGGGGGCTAGAGAGACTTAACATCACTCTTTCTTTATCATTACATTCATTTTCTCTCTCTTTGATTTCTCCATGTTTGGGATCATTACCTCTCTTTGAATCCCTTCAACTCCTCCACTTACTCATTTTTTTGCATTTTTCTTTTTATTCTTTTCTTTTCTTGCCTTTCCTTCTCATCATTTCTTTTCTCTTTTTGTGCCTTGATACCTTTTTCAAGTTCCTCGTCTATTACTTTTTTAGATATTTCTTTGACAAGAGTGTTAAGGAAAGCTCGGGTGCCAAGAGAGGGTCACGACAAATGGGTAAAGGCTTGGAACATGTTTATCAAATGAGAAAGGCTCGAGGCTCAAACGGGTTAACAATATTGGTAGGCAATAAAAAACTCAAACGGGCCAAGGAAAGCCTATAATCACTTCTCAAGCCAAGTGAAACTTAAGATTTCGCCTTAAATACATTCGGGGCAAGTTCTAGACCTTTCGCATGGGTACTTAGACTAGCAACAAAGCATCTCACCCCTCACACAACTAGATTGTTAAAGAGGATATGGTCGATGGCCCTTCAATGACCACATTCAAGATTGAAAATCACTATGGTTCAATAAAAACACTCGATGGTTGCCAAAGTCAACACAAGAGTCGCAAAGTCACTAACTAGAGCTATTTCTTTCAAAAACCTTATTTCTAACCATAAGCACGTACTTAAGTGTGTTGGTACCAATTGAAGCACGTTTGACTCTTCGAGTATGACTTAATTAGGTCTTTTTATTCATTACTACTACTATTATTACCTAAACACCACAAACGGACTCATTCCCTTAAGAAGGTTGTCACGCCATCCATCGTTGGGACGAGTCACCATGTTCACACAACAACTACCTTTGGAAAGAACCATGGCATTAAGAAAACCAAAGGCGTATTATCTACTAGAACATAAAAATAAGCTACTAACTCAAACTAAGAACTAATAAAGGAACAAAAATAAAGAAGCTAATAAACAAAAACTACTAAATACACATAATGAGAGAAAAGAGAGAATATATGTATACAATAAGAAAGAAAAAGAAAATAATATCAAGTTATTACATGCCAAATGTTTTAGAATGTACCAAATATGATCAATAAACTCCACCCCCCCTCCCGAATAAAGATAAGCATTGTCCCAAATGCTTAACAAAATAAGAGTAAAAGAGAGGAATGAGTGAAGAAAACTCAGTATGGCTCCTTGAACATCTCTATGTTCCCAGCAATGTCACCGCCCTCAGTCTCATCCAACTGATTCTTAACATCCTCAACTCTGGGTGTGACTGGGTTGGTGAACATCTGACGCACTTTCTCAGCAGTGTCGACGGCAAGGTCTGGCTCCTCAAACTAGCCAGCTGGTGCCACCGATGTTGATGGTGCTGCAGGATCTGGGCCTGAAGGGTGTGGGTCAATCAGCATGTCAAAGGGGATATCTCCGATTGTAGCAAGCTTGGTCACCTGTCGCCGAAGCTTGTCCACTGACTTCTTGTTGGCCTGGGACTTTCTCATCTTCTTTACTTCTTATCCCAGCTCTTCAATCACTGACTCGTGTTGTACCAAGGTAGCCATGATGGTGTTCTGGTTCTCTAGGATCTTCTTCAATGTCTCCTCAACGGTCGAGGGAAACTGAGGTGCCTGAACAGTAGATTGTGCTGCAATAGTACTGGATAAGTCATACAGCTTTGCAGTTGCTGTCTGCATCTAGTTGTTGAGGTTCGCCAACGTCTGGGAAACTCGCAGTGCAAAAAGTGGGGGCAGTAGGTATGGGAACCGGCTTCAAAGCCGAGGTGGAAGCTGTGGCAGGAAGTGTAGTAGGGAATGAAGATGATGGTGGAGGCATAGTTGAGGCACTAGAGGAAGGCTCGGCCGTAGTGGATGGAACATCAACTGCCTCCGCAACTACCATAACTGGCTCATCAGACTGGCCTGTGGTGGTAGACGGCTGACCTTTTCTCTTTGGGTTGTTCGCATCCATAAGTGATTACCATGAGAAAGGCTTCTTTGGCCTCACTTTTGTATCAAAATCCCTTAGTTCCACCCCCGCATTCGTAAGACACTATGTAATGGTGTTGGGGTACGGGTAGGAAGAGTCATCCTGCCGGGCGATCACTGAGTTGTTGACTGACATCACGGCACCCACATTGATAGGGTACCTGACCATAATAGAGGCAACTAAGACTACCTGAGAAATCGACAAGTGAGTCTCATTTTGACTCGGGTCCAGTCTGCTGCAGACAAATGATTACCACCCTTTTCCTTCGAAGCTCAGTGTGCTCCAGTGGATAGGAATCCCAGCGGTGATCCATGGTGTTGGTGGTCCTGGTGCAGCTAGAATCTCCACTAACCAAGGACGAACTGCATCCCTAAGTGCACACTTTTCCAGGTATTCTTTTGGCTCGACATCATGAAAGCCCAAGTATGTGTTCAGTGTGTGCTGATCAAATCGCACTTTGAGGTTTTGCACTTTTATCACCTTTGACCTTTTTGATATGCACTACATTGGCATAGAATTTTTGGACAAGGTATTCCTTAACATCCACCACACTCTGGTAAACCACATCCACCCTTTGCGTTCTCTAAACTGCCTTTGCACGATCGGGTTGTACCTCTCTCAATCTGTCAGTAAGAACTATCGCTCAAGTGTTAGCGACCTCGTTGGCCACCATGTGCGAAAACTAGTGAAAGCTGCTAGGCTGACGAATCAGTCCTACCAAACCTCTTTCTTCTTTGTTCTTTCAATCCCAGCAGTTGTGGCATCTCCCCTCTACTATCATCGGGTATGTCCTGAATAAGTGTATTTTGTGTGCATAGGGACTGGTGCTGCTGAAGGCTCAGAAGCCTGACTAGCACTTTTCGATCCCTCGGATGTACTCTGGGATGAGGACGGCTCGTCCCTAAGTTGAAATCTCCCTGGCAGCCTGAACTGTACTACCGGTTGTTCCTGAACAGAGGCTGAGGTGCCCTCTGATACGTCCCTAGATGAGGTGTATGAACTCGTCTCAGAGAGATCTGCACCTCTCCCTCTCCCGGATGTTGTCTATTTTTTGATTTCCTACTATTGGGAGAGAGGTAAAACTCTCTTGCCTCATCCCCGAGAAGGTTCACCCCTCCCTTTGGAAGTGTCGCCTCTGCCTCTAGATCGAAGCATTGTTTGTATCAAGCAAGGGTGGTTGTTAATTGCAATTCAATGTTCAGGCATACATAGGAGATATGCAAGAATACACCAGAAAACATAGTGAGGGTCACAGACACAGTATGCTTGCATGGGAAGGATCTGCGGTTCGCATAATTTTCTTGCTACCGCAGATGAGGCCTTGCGGACCACACAATTTAGCTTTATGACTGCAAAAGTGAAATGTGGTCCGCACAATTTCACTTGCGGCGACATTTCAGAAACCCAAAATATGCTAACTCTCTGATGACAGAGAATTGACTGATGTGCGGCCGCAACATTATTTTTGCGGTCCTCACAATTAGACATGCGACCGCACATGAGAGCTACAAAGTGTAGATTCTGATGATAGTGAAAGGGTTGTTCTGCGGTGGCAATAGGAATTCTGCGGTCTGCACATTTATCTTGCGGCCGCAGACCCCTTCTTCACCAATGAAACCCTAGATCACTTTATGCGGACGGCACAATTAAACCCGCGGCCGCAAAATCCAAAAAGGCATGAACAATCCATTATTTCTATCTAGGTTTTGCAATTCTTGTGCGAATTTCGACATGGTAACAACATAAAGGCATGAAAATACATTAACCCAATCCCCATAGAACATGTACTAGTTAACCCACTTCGGATTTACCCCCACATGAATGCAAAATTGAATTCTATTAACAAATGGCTTAAAAATAATTAAAAAACTACAAATTAAACTAAAAAAATAAAAAAATTCTAACTAGGAATTTAAGCATACCAGATGTGAATGAGTGCAAAGGTTAAGTGATCACAATTGTTGGGCGTGTGGACAGATGGTTCACCAAGAAATTTCAATATAGTGCACGTTTTTGTGCTCAGAGAGGGAAAAGTGTAACAGTTGCACTGGCCCTCTATTTATATTAATGATTTTCTAAGGGAAGGAGGAGCGAATGCGACCGTACAATTTCGGTTACGGTTCGCACTCTGTTACCTGGTGAGCTTAAGTTGGTGTCTTATCTGTGGTCCGCAGAATTTTGCGTGCGGCCGCAAATTTCCTGTTGCGACCACAGATTGACCATTTTTCTGACTGACCAACTTCAGAGAGTTGGCATTTTCCACCTTCCATTTGTGGGGTCCGCAAGATAATTGTGCGGCCACAGAGTACTTTTTCTGCATCAACTATAAATGTGCGGTCTACACAATTCAACTGCGGTCATCGGTCCGCTAGTTCACGCAAATCCGAAGAAGTTATCGCGGACGAGCCGCACTTCTTTCAATACTTAGCCTCATTTTTGTCCACCATTCCTGCAAGTCACACTCAACCCTGTAGCATACTTCAAATCAAGTTACCACAAAAATAGCACATAACTATAAAAGAAAAAATAGGAAAAGAAACATGGGTTACCTCCCAAGAAGCGCCTGATTTAATGTCGCAGCATGATGCAAAATACCGTCAATTGAAATGAATGACCGCCACGACGTGGCTATCTCCAAATTTTCCCTAATAGTGCTTCACCAGGTGACCATTGACTCGAAATACTTCATTGTTTTTGTTCTTCAAGTCCAATGCGCCAAAAGGTGTCACACCCACAATTTCAAAAGGACCACTCCATTTAGACTTTAATTTCCTGAGAAGCATCCTCAACTTTGAGTTGAACAACAATACGAGATCGCCCACCTTGAACTCTTTGTTCCAATTGTATTTGTCATTAAGATATTTCATCTTTTCTTTGTATAAGGATGAACTTGCATAAGTATGGTACCAGAACTCATCCAATTCATTCAAATGTGCAACCCTCAAGTTAGCGGCTACATCCCAATCAAGATTCAACTTCTTTAGAGCCCACACGGCTTTGTACTCAAGTTCCACCGAAAGATAATAAGCTTTTCCGAATACCAACCGGTATGGAGACATTCTGATAGGTATTTTGTAAGCCGTCCGATAAGCCCGTAATGCATCATCATGCTTCTTGGACTAATCCGTCCTATTAGCATTCATTGTTTTGGACAAAATACTCTTTATCTCCCAGTTGGAGACTTCCACTTGACCGCTAGCTTTGGATGATAGGGAGTTGTGACTTTATGAGTAACACCATATTTGATAAGTAAAGTGTTGAAAGCCTTGTTGCAAAAATGTGACCCCCATCGCTTATAATAGCCTGCAGAGTACCAAACCTTGTGAAAATATTCTTCTTCAAGAATGCCACCACATTTCTCGCTTCATTGTTGGGTAGAGCAATGACCTCCACCTATTTGGACACATAATCCACCACGATCAAAATGTAGGTGTTTCCACAAGAACTCACAAAAGGACCCATGAAGTCAATACTCCACACATCAAAAATATCAATCTCCAAAGTGGTGGTGAGGGGCATTTCATTTTTCTTTGAGATTTCACCGGCCCTTTGGCATTCATCACATCTTTGTTACTAAATCACTTACATCCTTGTAAAGAGTGGGCCAATAGAAACCACAACTAAGCATTTTGGTTGCTGTTCTCGCTCCACCATGATGAGCACCACATGGCGAAGAATGACAAGCCCCAAGAATTTCACCTTGTTCTGCTTCAGGTACACATCTTCTAATCACCCTATTTGTACAAATTCGAAAAAGGTATGGTTCATCCCAATAATAATCTTGATAATCCCATTTGAGCTTCTTCCTTTGGTTTGAAGAGAACTCATCCAGGATGATACCACACACAAGGAAATTTTCTAGATCCGCGAACCGTGGCACCTCCTTCATTGAAAATAGTCAAGAGTTGCTCATCGGGGAAGGAGTCATTGATTTCAAGGCCATCATGCGGCCTCCCCTCCTCCAAACGAGACAAATGGTCTGTCACTTGATTTTCACTCTATTTTCTATCTTGGATGTCAATATCAAACTCTTGCAACAAAAGCACCCATCTCATCAACCGAACTTTGGAATCTTTCTTGCTCATAAGATAACAAAGTGCCCCTTGATCCGTGTGGACAATAACTTTTGCACCCAACAAGTACGGGTGAAACTTCTCAATTGCAAACACAATGGCAAGGAGCTCTTTCTCCGTAACGGTATACTTGACTTGGGCACCATTCATGGTCTTACTAGCATAGTAGACCGGATGAAAAATCTTGTTAATGTGTTGCCCCAAAACAGCCCCAACCACTACATCACTTGCATCACACATGAGTTCAAAAGGGACACTCCAATTTGGAGCGGTGATAATGGGAGTAGTTGTCAACTTGAACTTTAACAATTCAAAGGTTCTCATGCAATCATCATTGAAGTTAAACTTAGCATCTTTCTCAAGAAACTTTCACAACGGGTTTACCACCTTAGATAAATCTTTGATGAAACGCCGGTAAAACCCCGTGTGGCCTAAGAAAATCCGCACACCCTTCACCGAAGTTGGAGGCGAAAGTTCAGAAATCACCTCAATATTTGCCTTGTCAACTTCAATTCCATTCTTTGATATTTTGTGGACAAGGATAATGCCTTCCTCGACCATGAAATGACACTTCTCCCAATTGAGCATCAAATTTGTTTCGTCACATCTTGCCAGCACTTTATCTAAATTTGCAAGACAATCATTAAAAGAATCTCCAACCACCGAGAAGTCATCCATGAAAACTTCAAGGTAGTCCTCCACCATGTCCGTGAAGATAGCCATCATACACCTTTGAAAAGTCGCAGGTGCATTGCACAAACCAAATGGCATCCGTTTGAAGGCGAAAGTACCATAGGGACATGTAAAGGTTGTTTTCTCTTGATCCTATGGAGCATTAAGGATTTTTTTGTAGCCCGAATACCCATCAAGAAAGCAATAGAAAGCATGGTCGGCCAATCTATCAAGCATTTGATCTAATAAGGGAAGTGGGAAATGATCCTTCCTTGTGACTTTGTTGAGCTTGCGATATTCCATACACACTCTCCAACCGGTCACCGTTCTTGTAGGAATCAACTTATTCTTGTCATTAGTGACCACCGTCATGCCCCCTTCTTTGGGACACATTAAACCGAAGAAGTCCACGAACTATCAGAAATGGGGTAGACAACTCCGGCATTCAACCACTTGATAATCTCCTTTTTGACAACTTCTTGCATAGCATCATTGAGTCTTCTTTGATGTTCAATAGATAGTTTGGTACCTTCCTCCAAGTTGATCTTATGCATGCAAAATGTGGGGCTTATCCCCCGAATATCTGCCAATGTCCATGTCACGACACAAAATCCTAACTTGCTGTGATGGTGCCTATCGTGGTACTAGGCAAGACGATATTTAAAAATATTTCCAAGAATTTTAACAAAAAACAAACTTAAGCATTTTAAACAATAAAAGATTTCATAAACGGGATAGAAACCCAAAATACAATGCGAAAGTTCCCAACCATCAGGATGTCATAGAGTACATGAGCATCTATACATCACAAGTCTGGAAAATACTGTCTATGATAATCTGAAACTAAATACAATAAGCAAAAAGATAGGGAAGGAGTAACAAGATATGCAAAACTCCAAGCAGCTACCTCGATAGAGTTCGAGAATCCGAACTCCACAACTCAACAACCGCCGTGACCAGAAGCACCTGGGTCTGTACACAAGGTGTAGCGTGAGTACAACCAACTCAGTAAGTAACAAGACTAAATAAATAACTGAAAGTAGTGACGAGCTTCACATTTATAGTTCGATTACAGTGATTTCAACATAGGAAAGTAGGCATGCTCTCAAGTTCGATAAATTAGGTCACACAGTTATTCCATGACAAGTTTAAGTGAAACAGAGTGTAATATCTTTCAGAAATTTCAAGACAATGATACATGTGTCACGACCCAAAATCTCACCTATTGTGATGGCGCCTATCTCCATACTAGGGAGGCCGACAATCTCAATAAAATCCCGTATCTTTTATGTTTAAAAACAAAGTGATTAAATTCGGCGGAAGAAAGTTCACAAATACATATATAAAGACTCCCAAAACTCGGTGTCATTGAGTACATGAGCATCTAAATGAATACAAAGTTTGACTTGTAAAATAACTGTCTGAAACATAGAACAGTACAATAACTAAACATGAAAGGAATAAAGTCTGCGGTCTTCAAGCAGCTACCTTGATAGTCTCCAACGAAAAGAACTCTGAATTCTAACAGCCATCGTATCCGAGAGCACCTGGATCTGCACACGAGGTGCAGAGTGTAGTATGAGTACAACTAACTCAATAAGTAACAAGACTAACCTCTCGGCTGAAAGAAATGATGAGCTCCGCAGGTTCAGTCTAGTATAAATAATGGTACAGAAATGTAGGCATGCTTTCAAATTTAACAGTTAAACTCAGTACAAGTGAAATAGGTCAATAGTGCATGATATGAGGAATATGACATCTCAGTAAAACGGACCTTATGTAAATACTAGTCACAAATTATCTGGTCACTCGGTACTGTTTATGGCCAATCCAGCCCGGGGTGTTCCAACCCATATATAAATACACATCGACTGGCAGTCAGTCACCTAGTACCGTATAAGGCCAATCAAGCCCTGGGATAATTTTATCCCCAAATATAATTGATACAAACAAGATCCATGTTCAGGTAAACTTATTACAATTCAAATAAGTAAGGCAAGTCCATGCCTTGGGAAATCCATCCCGAATATATATAATCATCGCAAGTAAGGCAAGTCCATGCCCTCGAAAGTCCATCCTGAATATATATAACCATCTACGCTCACTGGAGGTGTACAGACTCCGAAGGGGCTCCTTCAGTCCAAATGTAATATAAAGCCAATATGGCCTACAACAGGCGGGCAGTCCCGATCCATATAATAATAAATCCTATAAGGCTTGCTGCAGGCAGGCAACCCCGATCCATAAAATAGTAAAGCCAATAAGGCCAGCTGCAGCGAGTAGCCCCAATACAGATCAATAATAATATAAAAAGCCATTCTGGCCTGCTGCAGGCGGGCATCCCCGATCCATTTAATAATAACTTATATAGAGCAAAATGGCCTGCTGTGTTGCGCAACTCAATCCCACAAATATCCTCACAATGGACAATTATTATTACTGAGTATGAAATGTATATTTTAGAATAATTAATTCAACAGTATCACGACCCCATGGGCCCTAAAATATCGGCACATAGCCTAAACATGATCTTTATTACTAGCCTCGGCTTAATTCCTCTAACACGTGCCGCATGATCAGATAATAACATGATTCTTTAATTTTACTACTTCACAGGATTTATTCAAGACACACTTTCTGTGGTGCACGTCTACATGTTCGTCACCTATCGTGTGTCTCACCTCCAAACAATTCATATCATACCAAATTTGGGGATTCATACCCTCAGAACCAAGTTTAGAAGTGTTACTTACCTCAAACCGTGTAATTCTTTACTCTGGTATGCCTTTGCCTCGTGAATTATCCTCCAAACACCTCGAGTCTAGCCATAAATAATTCGATTCAGTCAATACCAATTATTGTAATAATTTCATACGGAAATACTAATCTTTCAATAAAAATCCGAAATTAACTTCAAAAATCGCATGTAGGGCCCACGTATCGGAACCCGAAAAAAGTTATAAAATATGAACGCCCATCCAACCACGAGTCCAACCATACAAATTTCACCAAATTCCGACATCAACTCAACCCTCAAATCTTATGTTAAAGTCTTTGAAGATTTCTACCATTTTCAACTCAATCTTTACCCATTTGAACTCAACAATCTTTTCACAAACCTTATTGGTATGTATAAATAATACTATTACACCCAAGAATCATACTCTTAATCACCCATATTTATCCAAACTCGAAATTGAAGACTAGAGGTTAGAACCTTACCTCTTGGGTGAAGATCTTGTGATATTTCCTTGTTGGATCTCAAAGCTTGAACAAGATCTTGATGAACAAAGCACTTCAGCTTATTCCTCTCTCTAGAACACTCTCCCTTCTCTCTAAAAATATCAGATTTTTGCTCCAAAATGAGTCCCAAAGCCTATTTATTAAAATGGGGTCGGGTTATGAAAATAGAAAAATTAACCCTCCGAAAGCAAGTCTGCGGTCGCATAATGGACCGCAGAATGGGTATGCGGGTCGCAAAATGCACCGTAAAATCGATACCCAAAAGTGGGCTTCACGGGACAGGTCTGCGGCCATTTTGCGGTCGTATAACTACTTCTGCGATCACATAATGGTTTTGCGATCGCATAATTGGTCGCAAAATTGCATTTTTTTAGACTTTGGTAATTTGGTCATAACTTCTTGTAGGAATGTCGAAATGACAAACGGTTTGAAGCGTTAGAAACTAGACTCGATGATCTTTCATTTGATAGGTAGATATTCTCGTTCAAAGTTGGGTCTTGTGCGAACTCACTTGAAACTTTAGTCTATTATGAAATTTCCAACTTCTACATTCGATGCCGAAACCTATCGAATCAAGTCCGATTGACCTAAAATTTTGCACACAAGTCATAAATGACAGAACGGACCTATTCCAATTTCCAGAATCGAATTCCAATCCCGATATCAAAAAGTCAACCCCCCGGTCAAACTTTCCAAAAATTTAACTTTCGTCATTTCAAGCCTAATTCTACTACGGACCTCCAAATAATTTTTCGGACACGCTCCAAAGTCCAAAATAATCATACGGAGCTATTGGAATCATCAGAATTCAATTCCGAGGTCGTTTACACATAAGTGAATATACGGTCAACTTTTTCAACTTAAGTTTTCAATTATGAGACTAAGTGTCTCATTTCACTCCGAAATCCTTCCGGACCCGAACCAACTAACCCGATAAGTCATAAAGCAACTGTAAGGATTAAATTGAGCAGTAAATAGGGGAACGAGGTTGTGATACTCAAAACGACCGATCGGGTCGTTACAACATGGCAGCTAAGTGCAATAATAATGAAATCAAATTCATCCTCTTAGGGCCACAGTCACTCCGCCCTCCTATTCACTCAACACTCAGAACTCGGCACTCACACTCAGTAGGTACCTGCACTCACTGGGAGTGTGTACAGAATTCGGAGGGGCTCCTTCAGCCCAAGCGCTATAATTCGCACGGACAACTCACGTGCAACACAGATAACTCACGTGCTATTGTATAATATCTGGATCCGCACGGACAACTCACGTGTTGTAGTATAATATCTGGATCCGCACGGACAACTCACGTGTTGCACGGACAACTCGCGTGCTATGGTATTAATATCTCACAACCAGGCCCTCGACCTCACTCAGTCATCAATCCCTCCAGTCTCTCGGGCTCTCAATAATCATGAAAGTCAGTCCCAACAGAAATGATATAATGTATCAACAAAGAACCATAGAGACTGAGATATAATAAACAAGTAAAACTTTGACTGAGTACAAAATAACAATTTAGCAAATAATTCAACATGTACACGACCTTTGTAGGTCCCTACAGTGTCAAAACATAGTCTAAACATGATTTGTGGTTCAATTTCTCTACTACATGGAGAATGAACAGACAACAACAGATTATTCAACTATATGGTTCCACATAATCTGACCAAGTCACAATTTCTACGGTGCATGTCCACACGCCCGTCTCCTAGCATGTGCATCACCTCAAAACCAAATACATAACATGTAATACGAGGTTTCGTACCCTCAGAACCAAATTTAAAACTATTACTTACCTCAATTCGAGCAAATCTCTACTCCAACACACCCTTGCATCGCGAAACGGCCTCCGAATACCTCGAATCTAGCCATAGACAATGCGATATAATTAATACGGGCTAAAGGAATCAACTCCATAAGAAATGCTAAGCTATTAATCAAAATAAAAAATCGGCTCAAAAGCCTCCCCCGAGCCCACGTTTTGAAATTCGATAAAAGTCACAAAACCCGAAATCCCACTCATCCTCGAGTCTAACCATACTAAATTTATCAAAATCCGACACCAAATCGTCACCCAATTCCCCAAATAAAACACTCCAAATACCTAGCCTCAAACTCCCAATTTACACCTTAAATACACACCAACTATGTGGAAAAATCAATGGGGAAGCAAGATAATTGATCAAAAATGAGCACAAGAGACTTACCTCAAGAATCCCCTCGAAAACCCTCTCAAAAATTGCCTAGACCGTGCTTGAAATGTTTGGAATGAAGCCAAAATCGCGAACCCTTGTTTTAATAATCTGCCTAGGGTTTCCGCTTATACGAACACTTAACCGCTTCTGCGGCGTCGCAGAAACGACATCAGCCATGCATCTGCGGTCCACATCGCTTCTGCGGACTTGCTTTTGCGAGCATCCAAGCCGCTTCTGCGGTCCCAGCTCATTTGCCTACTTCCGCTTCTGCAGTCCTCCTGCCGTATCTGCGGTCACGCAGATGCAGAACTCCCTATCGCACCAGCGCACCTTCCACTTCTGTGCTCCTCTCACCGTAGGTGCGAAAAATGCTTCGCACCTGCGATCAAAGCTCCGCCGGTGCGGTTACACCAGCAGAGGTCCAACTATAACTTTTGATCTGTTAACTATCCGAAATGAACCTGAGGCCCCCGGGACCTCAACCAAACATACCAACAAGTCTAAAACCTCATACAAACTTAGTCTGGCCCTCAAATCACATCAAACGACTTCTAAAACACAAATCGCACCCCGATTCAAGCCTATTAAATCTAAGGAAATTCAACTTCTATAAATGACGTCGAAACCTATCAAAACATGTCCGATTGACCCCAAAGTTTGCACACAAGTCACATTTGACATTACAGACCTACTCCAACTTGAGGAATCGGAATCCGACCCTGATGTCAAAATGTCCTCTCTCGGTCAAACTTCCCAAAAATTCAACTTTCGCTATTTCAAGCCTAATTCCACTACGAACCTCCAAATCACAATCCGGACACCCTCCTAAGTCCAAAATCACCCAACTGAGCTAACAGAACCATCAAAATTCTATTCCGAAGTCGTTTACTCATAGATCGACATCCGATTAATCATTTCAACTTAAGCTTTCATCCTTGAGACTAAGTATCGCATTTTATTCTGAATTCACTCCGGACCAAACCAACTACCCTAGAAAGTCATATAACTGCTATAAAGTACAAAATGAGTGGTAAATGAGAAAACAGGTTTACAACTCTCAAAAACGATCGGCCGGGTTGTTACGTCCTCCCCCTCTTAAACAAACGTTCATCCTCGAACGGGTCTAGAAACGTACCTGCAGTCCCAAATAGGTGTGGATATCTGCCCCGCATCTCCCGCACGGTCTCCCAAGTAGCCTTCTCAACTGGCTGACCTCTCCATTGCACCTTCACTGAAGCTATGTCTTTTGACCTCAACTTATGAAACTGCCGACCCAAAATGGCCACCGGCTCCACATCATAAATCAAATCACCATCCAACTGAACCGTGCTGAAATCCAAAACATGAGAAGGATTGTCGATATACTTCTAGAGCATAGAAACATGAAACACTGGATGCACACTCGACAAACTAGGTGGCAAGGCAAGCTTGTAAGCCACCTCCCCAATCCTCTAAAGTACCTCAAACGACCCAATATACTGAAGGCTCAACTTGCCCTTCTTTCCGAACCATAACACCCTTCATGGGTGAAACCTTGAGCCATGAAACCTTTCATGGCTTCTCCGCAGCCATGAAAGCAACATCACAGACCTTCATGTCGGCATAACTCTTATGTCTAGATTGCGCCATGCAAACCTGCTCCTGAATCATCTTAACCTTGTCCAAAGCATCCTGGACCAAGTTAGAACCCAATAGCCTAGCCTCACCAGGCTCAAACCAACCCATCGGAGATCTACACCGTATCCCATACAAAGCCTCATACGGAGCCATTTGGATGCTCGATTGGTAGCTGTTGTTGTAGGCAAACTCCGCGAGTGGCAGAAACTGATCCCAAGAACCCCCAAAATCAATGACACAAGCACGTAGCATATCCTCCAATATTTGAATAGTGCGCTCGGACTGTCCGTCCGTCTGAGGGTGAAACGTTGTGCTCAACTCAACCTGGGTACCCAACTCTCGCTGCACGGCTCTCCAAAACTGCGATGTGAACTGCGTGCCCCGATCTAAAATGATGGACACTAGCATGCCATGGAGGCGAACAATCTCTCGGATGTAAATCTCAGCCAACCGCTCCGAAGTATAAGTCGTTCCAATTGGAATGAAGTGCGCGGACTTGGTCAGCCGATCCACAATCACCCAAATAGCATCGAACTTCCTCGAAGTCCGTGGGAGCCAACTACAAAATACATGGT
Organism: Nicotiana tabacum; assembly: GCF_000715075.1. Lineage (NCBI taxonomy): Eukaryota > Viridiplantae > Streptophyta > Magnoliopsida > Solanales > Solanaceae > Nicotiana > Nicotiana tabacum. The sequence goes on from NC_134081.1 coordinate 101,217,359, forward strand.
CATCCGCTCCTATTTCCACTCTGGAATCTCTAGCCTCTGAAGCAATCCGCCTGGTCTCTAATGCTCATATTTCACCTGCTGATAGTTGAGGCACCGAGCTACAAACCCCACTATATCCTTCTTCATTCTTCTCCACCAATAATGCTGCCTCAAGTCCTGATACATCTTCGCGACACCCGGATGAATGGAATACCGTGAATGGTGGGCCTCCTCAAGAATCAACTCACGTAGCCCATCTACATTAGGTACACAAATCCGACCCTGCATCCTCAATATTCCATCATCCCCAATAGTAACATCTCTGGCATCACCATGCTGAACCGTGTCCTTAAGGACAAGCAAATAAGGGTCATCATATTGGCGCTCTCTAATGCGATCATATAAAGAAGACCAAGAGACCACACATGCTAGAACCCGACTGGGCTCCGAGACATCTAATCTCACAAACTGGTTGGCCAAGGCCTGAACATCAACTGCAAGAGATCTCTCACCAACAGGAATGAATGCAAGGCTACCCATACTCACCGCATTTCTACTCAAGGCATCAGCTACCACATTGGCCTTCCCGGGATGATACAAAATAGTTATATCATAGTCCTTTAGCATCTCCAACCATCTCCGTTGCCTCAAATTTAGATCCTTCTGTCTGAATAAGTGTTGGAGACTCTGATTATCTGTAAACACCTCACAAGACACAGCGTAGAGATAATGCCTCCAAATCTTTAATACATGAACGATGGCAGCTAACTCCAAATCATGGACAGGGTAGTTCTTCTCATGGGGTTTCAACTGATGTGAAGCATATGCAATCACTCTACCTTCCTGCATCAAGACACATCCAATACCGATTCGAGAAGCATCACAATACACTGTATAAGAGCCAGAAGCTGAAGGTAGAACTAAAACTGGAGTTGTGGTCAAGGCAGTCTTGAGCTTCTGAAAGCTCTCCTCACACTCATCCGACCATTTGAAAATAACACCCTTTTGGGTCAATTTGGTCAAAGGCGACGCAATAGACGAGAAACCCTCCACGAAGCGATGATAATAACTGGCCAAGCCGAGAAAACTCTGAATCTCCGTAGCTGAGGACGGTCTGGGCCAACTATGAACCGCCTCTATCTTCCTCGGATCCACCTGAATCCCTCACTGGACATCACGTGTCCCAAGAATGCCACTGAACTAAGCCAAAACTCACATTTGGAGAACTTAGCATAAAGCTTCTCATCCCTCAACCGCTGCAATACAATCCTCAAATTCTGGGCATGCTCCTCCTGGCTACGAGAGTACACCAGGATGTCATCAATGAACACTATGACAAACCACTAATGGAAAATGGGCCTATGGCAACATCGGGAAAACCGTTGCAAATGATAGGTAAACCGTTGCCATAGATATATTGGAACGGTTTAGCAACCGTTACATCCGCTCGTTTACCAATAGATCTAGAGCAACGGTTCTTGCGACGGCTGACCACACCATTGCCATAGCGCCAGCTATCGCAACGGCTTTTCCTCTATCTGAAGCAACGAGTGTTCATTTCAACTGCAACGGTTTAAAACTGTTACCATAGAGTTTAATGCAACGGTTGTAAATTGTTACCATATTATTTACCACGACGGTTGGAAACCGTTACCATATAATTTATTGCAACGGTTATGTATGCTATTACAACGGTTATTTACCGATATTCTAACGATTTTATTTCTATAACAACGAGTCTATTAGGCTATTGTAACAGTTTAATTGACAGTATTGCCCTGGTTATAAATAACATTTACATATATAAATATTTGTAATAACCTGGAAATTATATAAATAAAAAGATAAAACACTTCATAATCTATATTGTCCAATAAGCTAATAATACCCATAATAGCAAAATGTTTTAACCCAATCACATAAGTTTTACAGTTCAACACTTCAAAAGTTAAAGTTTCAAATGTTGATAACAAAAGACTCCTAGAACATCGACAACAATTCAAAGTTCTTCTTAATTAAGTAAGGTCTAGATCTTCACTATCTCCATCTTCACTTTTTTTAGTTGCTCCACCTACAAAAAAGGATAAATAAAGTCATTACCCTTCAAGGATTGGTTTACCATTATAAGAATGGGTATAGTCCAGGTGAAAGAAACAAGTTCACACAAACGAAGAAGCCAAAGTTTAGTAACAAATCTAAATCATCAAAACCAAACTTGTAAGCATATGCATTCAGACAAATTGAGAGTTGTCTGCTTTTCTTATTTTGAACCAACTCAAACATAAAAACATAACCAAATGAACAATCTAACAGTTTCGGTAGCCAACCAAACTAACAGTTTTCAACTTCATCGTGCTAAAGAACATGTATAGCTATATAAGGTAGTAAATTATTTTATCGTGCTAAAAACTTGAAATAAGATGGGCAAACACAATAGGTTGTCTAAAGGGCAGCACTGGAAAAGCATATAGTTCTATAGTAAAAGCTAAGTGCTTCCAGTCAAGGAATTATTGTATTGCTTGAGCATCTCCAATATAAAACTTAAACCAATCAAATAGAGTAATGAAATCTTAGATAATCCTCTGAGAGTCAAACAATCGGCGCAACAGAAATTTCCTGTAATCTTGAGTATGCCATTACTGAAGAAGCATCTGAGAGAAAAACAAACCTGAAGAGGTTCATTTTCATCAGTTGTGCCAAGCATCTCGTCTACCAAGGTCTGACGTTCTTTGGGAGTTCCGAAGCTTGATCACTTCTGCACATCATTGGAGGCAAATATTTGCTGGCTCATCTGAACTATCTGTCCCATCAGCTTACTAATTATAGACGAATGCTCCTTTGGCTTCCCATGTTTCAGTACATGCTGTAACAAAACTTGGCAGCATTAGTGAGAGGAGAACATCTGAGCTAAAACAATAAGAGAAAGAATCCATCCAGGGGAGTTGATGGCATCTCCCTCACGTACACTATAACAATGAGACATATATACTCATTGTCTGAATTCAAAATTAGATACACATGAGAGCCAAGAAGAGAGAAATAAAAGTAAATAAATAGACGTCTTTCAGACGATAACATGACAGATATTAATAAAATTGCAAATTAGATAACACTTCAAATTGAGAACAATTTAAGCTCGACAAGATAAAAGAATGCAAATAATATGGTAATCTAGAAAAGCTATATACAGAACATACCTCAAGAAAAGAATATAGACTGCTTCCTAAGAAATGAATTTAGAACTTCTACACAACTTAGCACATTATAGTATTTCAATTTAAGCTGCATACACATCCTTGGTGATTATCAGCTGCAAAATAAAGCCTATGGTGGGTAGAAATTATGACAAATCCATGATACTAAGTATTTTAGGAAAACCAGGAAGGACAAAGAAAGAATTCACGCAATAAATTTCCTTATACGAAAATGATGCCATAAAGCAACCTCATAAGTCATGTTTATTTTTCCCAAGCAAGCAAGACCAAATCTTGGATCTGCAATAGAGAAATAAAGACTCCTGTTATAATGATATAACTATATGAAGCATGCATAACGATTGGAGGTACGCTTTTCCCCCAAATATTAAATGACACTGCATATCACCAATGGAAAAACTTTTGTAGGTATGCTTTTTCCCCAAATATTATATGACACTGCATATCACCAATGGGAAAACTTTAGTATTAGTTTTTGAACCAACGGCAACAACGAAAAGAGAGCAGAAACCCAATCTAACTTCTTATCAAATTAAACTAATAAACAATCAAAATGACAAGATTATCATCCTGTAGAAAATGGGTAATATGGTTCTGATTCCAAGCTAAATATACAATTTTATGAAACAACAGAAATACCATCAGCATCACAAGTATATATTAACCACTTCTGCAAAATCACATCGTAACAGATCTGCAATTCTGCCTAGCTCTATCTGCAAAACTGGTTTTTGGCATCTCTTTTATGAAACACAAGGACCACCATACGATGACCAAGCAACACGGTTCAACTAGATTAGAGTAAAAAGTGCTTAGTCTTTGCACGCATGCTCTAACATATGTACAACGAACATATGTATGACTATACCACAGAAAAAAGAGCACTTGCTCTTTAATACTCAACAATTGCCTAAGTTGAACTGTCCTTGAAGTAAAGCATGAGTAATTTAAAGCTCACCAATTCTCATCTCGGAAAATATCTCCTCTTGGATAGCAGTGGTAGCAGCAACAGCCTCCTGCTTGTCGCTGACAAATATTAAAAAGATCTGATTTTTACAAGCTCAGATATTGCATTGATCCCTGCTCAAACATAGAGGAAGCTATTGTAAGAACTCAATTATTCTTAACACATTCAGCAATAAAAAAGAAAATTTTATACCTAGGGGATATTCTGCCTTGACAAGAAGACCGCGAAAGCTGCTACTATTCTGCTTCAAAGGCGAAAATCGTGCGACCTTTACAGTAGAAAATAGGATGAAATTAGGGTGCAATTTTATATTTTCCTCATAAAGTCGATTGCAAAAAAGGGATGAATTATAGTACAAAAATATCCTAACAGATTTCTAATTAGATTTAAAGCTTCGGCAGAAAATACTCACAACTTTAAGGAAGAGAAAATTAATAAGTTGGACAAGATGGCTTTTCGATTAGTTTTCAACTTATCTCTCACCATTTTGAGAAACCCTAGCGGATTAGCAAGATGAGTATTAACAGATTTTCCAGTTTTAACGCCGCCGTTGCCGCCGATGGTGGTTTGTCTTCTCCTCGTAATCTCCGGTAACGAGGAAGGCTATTTGGGAGAGAGAGTTATGAGTGTCGTTTGAGTGTGGTATATCACATGTAGTGTATTATTAGGTTTATACTCTTATTTTATTACATATAAAAAATAATAGAAAATTAATTAGGGTGGGTCTCTTTTTAGCAGGTGTGTCCAAAATTTGGGGGAAAAAGTAGAGGGAATTCATAACCGTTGCGATAAATCAAAAATTGCAAGTAACCGTTACTATAGTTATATTGTCATGGTCGTCTAAACCGTTGCCATAGAAACATCTATTGTAACGGTGTTTGGACTAATGCAACGGTTCAGGTGCTAAACTGTGCCGATAGTACCAATAACCTTACTCAACGGTTGGAACCGTTGCAATAGACCATCTATAGCAACGTTTACAGATCCGTTTCCATTAAAATCGTTGCTATAGCCCTAATTTCTAGTAGTGAACGAATCAAGATAAGGCTGAAATACAATATTCATCAGGTGCATGAATGTTGTTGGGGCGTTGGTCACCCCAAAAGACATCACAAGAAACTCATAATGACCATAACGGGCCCTGAATGTTGTTTTTAGAATATTCGAGTCCCGAATCTTCAACTGGTGATACCCAAACCTCAAGTCAATCTTAGAGAACACCCTCGCTCCCTGAAGCTGGTCGAATAGATTATCAATACGCGGCAAAGGACACTTGTTCTTGATTGTAACTTTGTTCAACTGCCTATAATCAATGCACATCCACGTAGTACCATCCTTCTTCTTCACAAACAGAATCGGTGCACCCCAAGGTGAAACAATAGGCCTAATAAACCCCTTATCAAGGATTTCTTGAAGTTGCTCCTTCAATTCCTTCAACTCAGCCGGTGCCATACGATATGGTAGAATAGAAATGGGTTGAGTGCCCGCAACCAAGTCAATACCAAAATCAATATCCCTGTAGGGCAGCATGTCCGGCAGGTCTGCAGGAAACACATCCAGGAAAATCTCGCACCACCGGAACAGAATCAATAGAAGGAGTATCAACACCAACATCCCTCACAAAGGCCAAATAAGATAAGCAACCATTCCCAATCATCCGATGGGACTTCAAATATGAAATCACTCTGCTGGGGACATAGTCTAGAGAACCTCTCCACTCAATCTTTGGCAGCCCCGGCATTTCCAATGTCACGGTTTTAGCGTGACAATCCAGAACATCATGACATAGAGACAGCCAATCCATACTCTAGATCACATCGAAGTCCACCATACTAAGCAATAAGAGATCAGTTCTAGTCTCCAATTCCCCAATAGTCACTACACACGACCGATATATACGGTCCACGACAATAGTATCACCCACTGGCGTGGATACATGAACAGATGAAACTAAGGACTCACGGGGTCCAGATAATGAACAAAATACGATGATACATACGAATAAGTGAAACCATGGTCAAATAATACAGAGGCATCCATATGGCATACTGAGACAATACATGTGATCAATGCATTGGAGGCAACAATATATGGTCTAGCAGCAATGGCATAGATACAGGCCTGACTGCCCCCGATTGGCCTCCCCCTATAGGGCGACCTCTAGCTGCATGGGTCCTACCCCGAACTGGCTGAGTGGGTGGTGTGACTGCTGGTGCTGGTGCCATAGGCTGAGAACTCTGTTGTGGAGCCCCACTCAACAACCTAGGGAAATCTCTCTTGATATGACCAAAGTCTCCACACTCGAAACAACCTCTCCTCTGACGGAATAGTTGCTCCTGATAACCCGAGGAACTACCTGTAGAAACCTGAGTGAAAGACGCATGTTGAGAACTCTGCGCTGGTAATGCACTGAATGAAGACTGGCTTGAGTGAGCACTATAAGAACTGTGGCTAGCTGATGCACCATGATGAGCTAGACGAGTCGTCTGAGCGGGCCTATAAGGATGACCCCTGCTGTAGTAGGACTGCCCCCAGAAGGTACACCACTGAAATCGCCCGAACCTCGAGGCCTCTTGGCCTTCCTCTCACCACGCTTCTAGCTACGGACTATCTCTCAACCGCAACTGATACATGAGGCCATCGATGAACCTCATGATCCTCTCTCTATCAGTGGGAACCAAAAAAACTACGTTGCGAGCTAACTCAGAAAACCTCATCTCGTACTGGGTCACAGACATGCCATCCTACCGAAGCTGCTCAAATTGTCTGCACAACTCCTCTCTGTGAGACTGTGGCACGAACTTCTCCAAGAAGAGAACGGAGAACTCCTGCCATATAAGTGGTGCTCCACCGACCGGTCTGCGCCTCTCATAAGCCTCCCACCATCTGAAGGCAGCCCCAGAAAACTGGAAAGTAGTGAAAGACACCCTACTGGTCTCCAGAATACCTGTTGTACGAAGAATCTGCTGGCACTTATCCAAGGATCCCTGGGCATCCTCCGACTCAGCGCCGCTAAATGATGGATGTCGAAGCCTCCCAAATCTCTCAAGTCTCCTATGCTCATCATCAGTCATAACGGGGACCACCAGAGCCTGAGTAGCTGTAACTGACTGGGCTGGTAGTACTTTCGGTGTCTGAAGTCCCTACATCACCTGCTCTGGAGTACGGACAACGGGGGTATGAGTACCTCCCCCGACCTGAGAAGTGGCTGGCGCGGCCTGGGCCGATACCACCTGAGCAAGGCTAGTGAAAATTATCAATATCTGGGCCAAAGCCTCTTGAAGGCCTGGAATCACAATGGGCACAACTGGTGCCTGAGCTGGCCCCACTGGCTCAACTATATGTGGAACCTTCTCCTGAGCCGGAGCAACTGGTGGATCTGCAGGTGCTGCTCTAGTTGTTGTACGAGCTGCACCTCTACTCCTACCGCGGCCCATACCATGACCCCTACCGCGACCTCGGTCTGTCGTGGCCCTAGCTGGTGGTACTGGTGGTTGTCCATCATGTCCGGTAGCACGTGTCCTCACCATCTGTGAGAGAATAGAATGCAGAAGTTTAGTTACCGGAATCAACAAATCTGCACGACAAGAATACAAGAATGTGAAATTTCCTAAGAGTTCGACAGCCTCTCGAAGATAAGTACATACCTCTCCATACCGATCCGCAAGACTCTACTAAACCTGCTCATGACTCGTGAGACCTATGTAACCTAGGCTCTGATACCAACTTGTCATGACCCAAAATCCTAACCTGTCGTGATGGTGCCTATCGTGGCACTGGGCAAGCCGACATTTAAAAATATTTCCAACACTTTTTAACAGAAAACGAACTTAAGTAGTTTAAACAATAAAATATTTCATAAACAGGATAGAAACCCAAAATACAACGCGGAAGTTCCCAACTACTGGGGTGTCACAAAGTACATGTGTATCTATACATCACAAGTCTGGAAAATACTGTCTATGATAATTTGAAACTAAATACAATAAGTAGAAAGATAAGGAAAGAGAAACAAGGTCTGCAAAATGCCAAGCAGCTACCTCAATAGTCTCCGAGAATCCGAACTCCACAACTCCACAACTCAGCAACCATCGTGACTAGAAGCACCTGAGTCTGCACACAAGGTACATGGTGTAGCGTGAGTACAACCAACACAGTAAGTAACAAGACTAAATAAAGAACTGAAAGTAGTGATGAGTTTCACAGTTATAGTTCTATTACTGTGATTCCAACATTGGAAAGTAGGCATGCTCTCAAGTTTGATAAATTAGGTCACACAGTTATTCCATGACAAGTTTAAGTGAAACAGAGTGTAATATCTTTCAGAAATTTCAAGACAGTGATACATGGCAGCTAAGTGCAACAATAATAAAATCAAATGCATCCTCCCAGGGCCACAATCACTCAGCCCTCCCATTCACTCAGCACTCGGCACTCGGCAATCTCACTCAGTAGGTACCAGCACTCACTGGGAGTGTGTGCGGACTCCGGAGGGGCTCATTCAGCCCAAGCGCTATAGTGTGCACGGACAACTCACGTGTTACACGGACAACTCATGTGCTATAGTACAATATCTGGATCCGCACGGACAACTAACGTGTTGTAGTATAATATCTGGATCCGCACAGATAACTCACGTGTTGCACAGACAACTCACGTGCTATGGTATCAATATCTCACAATCAGGCCCTCGGCCTCATAGTCATCAATCCCTCTAGTCTATCGGGCTCTCAGTAATCATGAAAGTCAGCCCCAACAGAAATGATATAATGTATCAACAAGTAACAATAGAGACTGAGATATAATAAACAAGTAAAACTGTGACTGAGTGCAAAACAATAGTTTAGCAGATAATTCAACATGTACACGACCTTTATGGGTCCCTATAGTGTCAAAACATAGTCTAAACATGATTTCTAACATGATTTGTGGTTCAATTTCTCTACTGCATGGAGAATGTAGAGATAACAATAGATTATTCAACTACACGGTTCCATGAAATTTGACCAAGTCATAATTTCTACGGTACACGCCCACACGCCCGTCACCTAGCATGTGTGTCACCTTAAACCCAAATACATAACACGTAATACGAGAATTTGTACCCTCAAAACCAAATTTAGAACTGTTACTTACCTCAATCCGAGCAAATCTCTACTCCATCACACCCTTGCCTCGCGAAACAGCCTCCGAATTTCTCGAATCTAGCCACAAAAAATGCGATATAATCAATACGAGCTAAAGGAATCAACTCCATAAGAAATGCTAAGATATTAATTATAATAAAAAATTGGCTCAAAAGTCGCTCCGGGCCCACGTCTCGAAATTCAATAAAAGTTACAAAACCCGAAATCCCACTCAACCACGAGTCTAACCATACCAAATTTATCAAAATTCGACACCAAATCGTCACACAATTCCCTAAATCAAACTCTTCAAATCCCTAGACTCAAACTCCCAATTTACACCTTAAATACACACAAACTAGGTGGAAAAATCAATTGGGAAGCAAGATTATTGATAAAAAATGAGCGCAAGGGACTTACCTCAAGAATCCCCTCGAAAACCCCCTCACAAATCTCCTAGACTGTGCTTGAAATGTTTGAAATGAAACCAAAATCACGAACCCTTGTTTTAATAATCTGCCCAGGCTATCCGCTTCTGCGGACACTTAACCGCTTCTGCGACGATGCAGAAGCGACATCACCCACGCATCTGCGGTCTACACCGCTCCTGCGGTCCCTCACTCCGCTTCTGCGGACTCGTTTCTGCGAGCATCCAAGTCGCTTCTGCGGTCCCAGCTCATCTGCCCACTTCCGCTTCTGTGGTCCTCCTGCCACATCTGCGGTCATGCAGATGCGGAACTCTCTATCGCACCTACGCGCCTTTCGCTTCTGCGTTCCTCACACCCGCAGGTGCGAAAAACTCTTCGCACCTGTGACCACCTGCACACTCCCCTCCAAACCGCATCTGCGCATCACAGCCCGCGCCTGCAAGCTTGCACCTACGATCAAAGCTCTGTAGGTGCGGTTACACTAGCAGAGGTCCAACTTCAGCAATCACTCAACTTATACTTTTGATCCGTTAACAATCCGGAATCAACCCCAGGCCACCGGGACCTCAACCAAACATACCATCAAGTCCTAAACCCTCATACGTACTTAGCCAGGCCCTCAAATCACATCAAACAACTTAAAAAACATGAATCATACCCTGATTCAAGCCCATTGAAACTAAGGAAATTCAACTTCTACAAACGACGCCGAAACTTATCAAAACACATCCAATTGATCCCAAATTATGCACACAAGTCATATTTGACATTATAGACCTACTCCAACTTTCAGAATCGGAATCTGACCCCGATGTCAAAAAGTCCACTCCCGGTCAAACTTTCCAAAAATTTAACTATCGCCATTTCAAGCCTAATCACAATCTGAACCTCCGATTCATAATACAGACATGCTCCTAAGTCCAAAATCACCCAACGGTGCTAACAGAACCATCAAAACTCTATTCCGAAGCCGTTTACTCATAGATCGACATCCGGTTAATCATTTTAACTTAAGCTTTAAACCTTGAGACTAAGTGTCACATTTCATTCTAAATTCACTCCGGACTGAACCGACTACCCTTGCAAGTCACATAACATTTATAAAGTACAAAATGAGCAGTAAATGGGGAAACAAGGCTGCAACTCTAAAAAATGACCGGCCGGGTCGTTACAGTCTACCTAATCACCTAATAGCCTTCTTCCTGTTTTAGAGCACCGCCAATATAGAATCTACTTGCACGTTAGTCAAACAAGAGGAAAGAATAACCGGTAAAGTAGAACAATAGCCAAGAAATTCATACCAAATATGTGGAGGAAATGGCTTCAACTCCAAGGTAGGAGGCTCTTCAATGGAAGGCTTTGTAGGAGGAGTTGTCCTATTTTCAAGGTCCAAAGATAATTTTTGGGGTGCATAATTGTACGACCCCATTCCTTGCAAAAAGTTCACACATTCCATGAAGCCATCCATCTCGTCATCATCAAAGTTGAGCAAGACGGCCTCCAACATATCACCAACATTGATTGTGGAACTTGTATCATCAACAAAAAGATCGGTCACCAAGTCCACAAAAAGAGCACACCTCATTGCTATTTGGTTGCCGCATGGACTTACACACATAGAATACCACTTTTTCATCACCCACCCAGAAGGTGAGTTCTCCGGCTTTAACATCACAAAGAGCCTTCCCCATATCAAGGAAAGGTCTTTAAAGGATAATCGGCACCTCATAATTAACTTCACAATCTAGAATGACAAAATCTGCCGGAAGAATTAATTTATCAACACGAACCAAGACATCCTCAATCACTCCCAAAAGTCTCTTCATAGTACGATCGGCCATTTACAATCTCATAGAGGTAGGTCTTGGTTGCCCAATTCCCAAGGTCTTGAAAACCGAATAGGGCGTCAAATTGATGCTTGCCCCAAGATCACAAAGAGCTTTAGCAAACTCGGCACTTCCAATTGTACAAGAAATTATGAAAGCACCGGGATCCTCCAACTTAGGATCCATTGAATGCACAATTGCACTCACTTGATGAGTGACTTTGATAGTTTCAAAATTCATTGACCACTTCTTCATCACGGGATCCTTAATAAACTTTGTATAACCGAGCATTTGTTCCTAAGCTTCAACTAATGGCACATTGATTGAGAGACTCTTCATCATTTGAATGAACTTTTTGAATTGATTCTCGCTATTTTGTTTGGCAAGTCTTTAAGGGTATGGAGGTGTAGGCTTAGGAAATGGTGCCTTAGCCTTTTGCACTACCGGCTCCGGTATGTCAATAATGTGATCCCTAGACAGGTTCACCTCCTCTTGAGTATCTTTCACACTATCATCAATATCAATCCGAATTTCATCATTTGATTACACCACATTGTCCGGGACCTCTTCTTCTTGTACCACTTGTTCATCATCCACAAGTTGCTTTTGACTTGAGATGGGTGCATTCCCATCTCTTCTACTTCTTGTAGTAACGTCCATGGCATGCCCCATGTTGTTTCCACCCGTTGGGTTTACCACCGTGTCACTTAGTAGTGCCCCCTTAGGATGAGAATTTAGAGCTTGAGAGATTTGTCCCATTTGAACTTCTAAGTTGCGGATCGATGTGTTGTGTGAGGTAAGTTGGGCATCTGAATTGGCATTCTATTCCATCATTTGCTTGAACACGTTCTCAATACGTCCCTTCTCATTGTTTGAAGAACTTGGCATATGAGAAGGATAAGGAGACGGGTTGCTCAGTTGTTGATACATCGGGGGCCTTTGAAAACCAGACCCCCGATTGCCTTGATTATTGTTCTATCCGCCTTGATTGTCCCCCCTCCCCCCCCCCCCCAATTTCTTTGATTATTTCCACTCCAATTTCTTTTATTATTGTTGTTATCCCAATTACCTTGATTGTTTCCACAACTCCAATTTTCTTGATTGTTTTGAGGTCGCCATTGTTGTTGGATTGGGCCTTGGAAGTTGTTTTGTTGCCCTTGAAAATTGTTCACATATTGCACCTCCTTTTCTTATTCATTGTGTTAGTTTATAGATATGTATAGTGTAGTCTTGTCCCACATTGGAAGAGGAGTAATATCTCCTTGTAGTGTATAGCTATAAATAGGGACCTCTTGTATTGTATTTATCATCCAATATCAATAACATATTTTCTCCCGTGCCTTCTCACATGGTATCAGAGCATTAGTGAGAAAAGATCGTTGTGCGTCATTCCAGCGTTAACCGGGAAGAAAGAACTTAGTCATCGTGTAATTTTTCCGGTGACCTAAGGCTTGTCTAAGTGAAAGTCACTTTCTGTCGGTGTTGTGCTAAAACCAACACCACCACGAGGTAGATCACCCTCCGACTACCAACCCCTGAAATTTTATCCGGCAGAAAAGCCGCCACGCTCCTCCACGCGCCGGCAACAACTTTTCCGATGAGGGTTTCGGCCACTTTCTGACCATTTTTTCACGAAGCTTCTTCAGGACAGTGTGTTCTCCTCAAAATTCCGAGCGTACCCATCTAATTCAAATCAAATTCCGGCCACTTTTATATTTTTCCGGCATGAACAGTGACCTTTCTGGCCATTTTTTTGAAAATATTTTTTCAGGGCAGCTTGCTCGCAAAGGAATTACGAGTCTATCCATCATGGTTACAACAAATTCCGACAACTTTGGAATTTTTCGGCGAGCTACACTTCCGGCATGAACAGTGTTTCCGGCACAGAACAATGTTCTGTTTTCCTGCTATAAACAGTGTTTTTCAAGCTATTTCTTCAGTTTTCTTACAGGAGTTACTTATTTCTACTATTTCAAGTTAACCCTACTACTACAAATTGTAGCGACATGGGAACCGATACTTTGAATAGTCGGATGGTTTCTTTAGCAGAGTATATTGAGTTCCTTCAGTATAAAGCATGTAAGCAGACATCTTCTGAGATAGTTTCTGTTGTTCAAACAAGTAATAGCGTGACTTGTTTCTCCCAATCTTCATCCTCTGAGTTTTGGGTCATTGATTCAGGTGCATCAAATCATATTTTTGGTAACAAATCTCTTTTCACTACTATTTCGTATTCTCAATCTCTTCCAAAAGTCACAATGGCCAATGGGTCTCAAACCATGGCAACTGCAATAGGTCAAGCAAGCCCACTTCCTTCCTTACCTTTAGATTTAGTCCTTTATGTTCCCAATAGTCCTTTTAATCTCATAGCTGTTAGTCGCTTAGCCAAATCACTTAAATGCGCTGTTTTATTTCTTGATGACCATGTTTTTATACAGGAATGCAGTACGGAGCGGATCATTGGTACCGGGCGTGAATCAAACGGACTTTATTACCTTATCCTTACTAAATCACATGGACTCACATCTTGTCTTCCTTCTACAACTTGTCGTGTTACTGATTCACCAGATTTATTACATAAACGGTTGGGACATCCCAGTTTGTCAAAACTTCAGAAAATGGTATTTGGTTTATCTCACTTGTCAGCTCTAGAGTGTGAGTTATGTCAGCTCGGTAAGCATACCCGCTCCCATTTCCCTCGGCGTCTTGATAATCGGGAAGAATCACCTTTTACTTTAGTCCATTCAGATATTTGGGGTCCTAGTCGGGTCAGTTCCACCTTAGGATTCCGCTACTTTGTTAGTTTCATTGATGATTATTCCAGGTGCACTTGGATATTTTTGATAAAAAATCGATCTGAGCTATTTTCTATTTTCCAGACCTTCCACGCTGAAATTCAAAATCAATTTGGGGTTTCTATTCGCACATTTCGTAGTGATAATGCCCGAGAGTATTTGTCTTCCCCATTTCAGCAGTTTATGAAATCTCATGGGATTATTCATCAAACATCTTATCCGTACACATCTCAACAAAATGGGGTAGCTGAAAGAAAGAATAGACATCTTATTGAAACTGCTCGTACCCTACTCATACAATCTCATGCTCCGTTGCGTTTTTGGGGGATGTTGTTCTTAAATCTTGCTATCTTATTAATCGTATGCCATCTTCAGCTATCCAGAATCAAGTTCCATTCTCTGTCATGTTTCCCCACTTACCTTTGTTCTCTCTTCCACCCCGTATCTTTGGAAGCACTTGTTTTGTCCATAACCTTACTCCAGGAACAGATAAGTTAGCTCCTCGCGCTCTTAAGTGCGTATTTTTGGGTTTCTCGAGAACACAAAAGGGGTATCGATGCTACTCTCCTGACCTCCAGCGGTACCTTATGACCGCTGATGTTACCTTCTTTGAAACCCAATCATACTTCACAGGTTCAGGTCATCACTTAGATATTTCTGAGGTACTACCAGTTTCATCTTTTGGAGATTCAGTCACTCCAGCTCCACCACCTACAACTCCAGTTGTAGCTCCACCACCTATAGCTCCAGTTGTAGTTCTACCATCTATAGCTCCAGTTCCACCACCTACAGCTCCGGTTGTAGCTCCACCACCTATAGCTCCAGTTCCTCCACATAATCCAGTTCAACCTTCTGCAGCTCCACCACCTATAGCTCCAGTTCCTCCACATAATCCAGTTCAACCTTCTGCAGCTCCACCATTCTTGACTTATCATCGTCGTCCACATCTAGCATCAGGCCCAAGTGATTCACGCCCTGCATCAGATTCTGCACCTACTGCGGACTTGTCTCCTCTTAGTCAACCAATTGCACTCTGCAAAGGTGTACGATCCACACTTAATCCTTATCCCCACTATGTCGGTTTAAGTTATCATCGTCTGTCGTCACCACATTATGCTTTTATATCTTCTTTGTCCACTATTTCTATCCCTAAGTCTACAGGTGAGGCACTATCTCATCCAGGATGGCGACATGCTATGATTGACGAGATGTCTGCTTTACATGCGAGTGACACTTGGGAGCTTGTTCCTCTTCCTACAGGTAAGTCTACTGTTGGTTGTCGTTGGGTTTATGCAGTCAAAGTCGGCCCGGATGGCCAGATTGATCGGCTTAAGGCTCGTCTTGTTGCAAAAGGATATACTCAGATTTTTGGGCTTGATTATAGTGATACTTTCTTTCCCGTGGCTAAAGTAGCATCTGTTTGTCTCTTTTTGTCCATGGCTGATGTACGTCATTGGCCTCTTTATCAGTTAGACATTAAGAATGCTTTTCTCCACGGTGATCTTGAGGAAGAAGTTTATATGGAGCAACCACCTGGTTTTGTTGCTCAGGGGGAGTTTAATGGTTGTGTGTGTAGATTGCGCAAGTCACTATATGATTTGAAACAGTCCCCTCGAGCTTGTTTTGGTAAGTTCAGCACAATTATTCAGGAGTTCGGCATGACTCGTAGTGAGGCTGATCACTCTGTGTTTTATCGGCATTCTGCTCCTAATCTATGTATTTATCTAGTGGTTTATGTTGATGATATTGTTATTACTGGTAATGATCAGGATGGTATTACTAATCTGAAGGAACATCTCTTTCAGCACTTCCAGACTAAGGATCTTGGCAGATTGAAGTATTTTCTAGGTATTGAGGTCGCTCAGTCTAGCTCAGGTATTGTTATTTCACAGCGGAAGTATGCCTTAGACATTCTTGAGGAGACGGGAATGATGGGTTGCAGACCTATTGACTCTCCTATGGATCCGAATGCTAAGCTTCTGCCTGGACATGGGGAGCCTCTTAGAGACCCTACGAGATATAGGAGGTTGGTTGGCAAATTGAATTACCTCACAGTGACTAGACCTGACATTTCTTTTCCGGTGAGTGTTGTAAGTCAGTTTATGGATTCTCCATGTGATAGTCACTAGGATGCAGTTGTTCGCATTCTTCGGTATATAAAGTCAGCTCCAGGTAAAGGATTACTATTCGAGGATCGAGGCCACGAGCAGATTGTTGGGTACACAGATGCTGATTGGGCAGGATCACCTTTTGATAGACGTTCTACGTTTGGATATTGTGTTCTAGTAGGAGGTAATTTGGTCTCGTGGAAGAGCAAGAAACAGAATGTAGTTGCTCGATCTAGCGCCGAAGCCGAATATTGGGCCATGGCTATGGCGACGTGTGAGTTAGTTTGGGTCAAGCAGTTTCTCAAGGAGTTAAAGTTCGGAGAAATCAGCAAGATGGAATTAGTGTGTGATAATCAAGATGCTCTTCATATTGCGTCAAATCCAGTGTTCCATGAGAGGACTAAACACATTGAGATCGACTGTCACTTTGTCAGAGAAAAAAATACTTTCAGGAGATATTGTTACAAAGTTTGTAAAGTCGAATGATCAACTAGCAGATATTTTCACTAAGTCTCTTACTGGTTCTCGTATTAGTTACATGTGTAACAAGCTCGGTACATATGATGTGTATGCACCGGCTTGAGGGGGAGTGTTAGTTTATAGATATGTATAGTGTAGTCTTGTCCCACATTGGAAGAGGAGTAATATCTCCTTGTAGTGTATAGCTATAAATAGGGACCTCTTGTATTGTATTTATCATCCAATATCAATAACATATTTTCTCACGTGCCTTCTCACACATTGTAATAATTGTCTTGATCAAAACCACTATCCTCTTGCACATAATGCTCCACTCGATGTTACACTTGTGCACCCTTGGTCCTTCTTTTGTTCGCCATCATATTCACTCCCTCCATGGCATTGACTTGCTTAGGATTTTGCACTTATTGAAGTTGAGCCTTTGCAAATTGATTCATGGTGGTAGTCAATCCGACAATGGCTTGACCATGGTCATGCAACTCTTTATGAAGGTGGATCACGTTGGGATCACCTTGTGGAACATTAGCCCGGGATTGCCATGCCAATGATGTTTCCGCCATTTCATCTAAAATCTCACACGCCTCCGCATAAGGTGTTGTCATGAAGTTCACGTCGGCAAATTGATTCACTACACATTGGTTGGTTGTGTTGATCCCACGATAGAAAGTTTGTTGAATCATATTCTCCATCATATCATTGTTGGGACATTCCTTAACCATTGTTCTATAGTGTTCCCATATCTCGTGTAGTGGTTCATTTGGTTATTGCTTGAATGCCAAAATCTCATACCGCAGTGTAGCCATGTGCCCCAGAGAGAAGAACTTATAAATAAACTTTTTCGCCAACTCATCCCAAGTGTGAATGGAATGGTTCGGCAAACGTTCCAACCAATCTAATGCTTTCCCCCGTAGAGAGAAGGGAAAAATCCTTAGCCGCAATGCATCCTCGGAGAAATTTGTTTCTTTGCTCCCCCCAACAAGTGTCCACAAACCCCTTCAGATGTTTGTATGCATTTTGACTTGGAGCACCGGTGAAGAAACCTTGCTGCTCTAGCAAAGTGAGCATCACCTTGGTATTTTAAAAGTTGCCCGCCCTAATATGGGGAGGGACTATTGCACTAGCATATCCTTTATTGGGTAACACCCGATGTGGAGCCGCTCGTGGTGGAGGTGGGGGTGGAGCGGGGACATTTTCATGAGGCACTCGGCCTCTTCTATTGGCTTGAGGTTCAAGAAGAACCTCATCAACTTGCTCATCCTCGACGTCCACATCCCCCAAAGCAATATTTCTGAGCTCATTATTTGCCATGGTTGTACCTACAATTTATCAAATAAGTTAGTAACATAGAAGGAAAAGAAGATATTTCAAAAACACACCCAAATATATAGCTAACACTGTTTTTAACTCTCCGGCAACGGTGCCAAAAATTGATCACGTCCAAAGCACACCTCAAAAGAGATATGAAACGGTCGTATGTAATAATATAAATCCAACTAAGAGTCGGGGTCGAATCCACAAGGAGCTAAGATGGGAGTTAGGCGTATATATTTCAATTTGAGCAATTGGATTATCTAGATTGCACTTCCATAACAAGGATTAGTTTTATATTTCTAATGGTACTATAATGATTGCAAAATAAAGAAAGAAGACTAGAGATAATTATTTTTAAGGATTTTCTAAATGGATAAAAAGCCTAGGGTTGTGACCATGACCTAGGTGTTTGCCTAATGGGATAAGACTTTAATGCTTGTTTTGTCGATTGGGATGTATTATAGCTCTCAACTCTAAATTACCCACTCAATACCTCTCGGTGAGAGTGGTTTTGTACAATTTGGCTTTCTCAAGACCAAATGGTTATCACCCAAAATAGTTGATAAGAGCTCAAGTAGGGTTAGTGTTATCTCTAGGTTGAGCCCTTTAATTGGGTTAATCAATCTCTCAATTGACCCAATTCCTTGTTAGCCTAGTTATCATAGACTAGGTACCTCTTTCTCAAGTAGAGACTAAGTCAAATAGGCATGGATCAATGTTTGTAACTATTAATTCTAAAATTAAAGTATGAACTAAGCTAAATAATCAACACCCAATCATAAACAAGCATACAATTAATTATCCATAAGGTTTACACACTAGGGTTGGGTCACAACCCTAGTAAAAGTCTAGCTCCTCATTATGGGATTTGAAGAAAATAAAGATGAAAAGCTAATTAAACTCATATTGGAAGATTAAAATGATGAAATCTAATGTTAAAATACTCAAATAAACTAAAACTTCCTAAAATAGCAAAGAGAAACGACTATATCAACTTTCTATGTTCAAAACGTAATCTAATTTTGTGAAACACGTCTATTTATACAAGGCTAAAAATCTCGGACAAAAATTCCCCTCGGGAGGTTCTGCGGCAGCACAATTCCATGTGCGATCCGCAAATTTCTTCATCTGGCAGGAACTGGAGTTCTGCGGCCGCATATTTCTGGACTGCGGCCGCAAGGCCACACTTCTGCGGTCCGCACAAATCTTGTACGGTACGCAATTCACAAGAGCTTCTGGACTTGGTCTTTTTACATATTCTCTGATCTTCGACTCTTAACCCAGCTTTGCGGCCACATAATTCATGTGCGATCTGTACTTTGCGCAAATGTCTGCTAGATTTTTCCTCTTTGTTTGCGGCCGCAGATAGAATTCTGCGGTCCGCAATTTCTTCTATGGCCACAGAATTCCTTCTGCGGACCGCACATTTGTGTTTCTGCACCTTTTATTGCCTTGTGCTTTGGACTACTCCTTTTTAGTCGGATTTCATCTCGGGAGACTAACTTCCAGTATCCCTGAAATTTTGCATAATCTCATTAGTTTCGGGAATATGATTCATTGCTTTTAGACTAAAACTAAAGCTAAATGGCGCTAATAAGCAGTCAAAATCCCCACTTATCAGGATTCTCTCTCAACTTCGGGCATTATTTTCGTGCTAAAGTTGGCGATGAAGTCAGCGAGCACTTGTGACTTTATCATCGTTCACGGCTGGTATGTGATATTGTGCTAGCTCAGCTCGATGGCCTAATTAGCCAGCCTTCCCGATAGCTCGGGTTTATGCAAAATGCTTCTCAGGGGTGAAGGTCATGACGACTGAGATGGGGTGGCTCTGAAAATATGGTCTTAGCTTTAGTGAAGCTACGACTAAGGCAGGGCCAGCTTTTTGAGGTGAGGATACCTCATCTCGGTGTCGACTAATATTTTGCTAAAATAATAGATGGGGGATTGCGTACCTTTGTTCTCTCGGACCAGGACTGCGCTCAAATCTACTTCAGATACAGTGAGATACACGAGGAGACGTTTTCCTGGATCTGGTTTTGAAAGCAGTGGTGGCAACGACAAATATGCTTTTAATTCCTTCTGGGCTTGGACGCACTCTGAAGTCCATTGGAGGCCGTTCTCCTTCTTGAGTATGGAAAAGAATTTGTGACATCTATCCGATGATCGTGAAATGAATCTTGACAGGGTGGCGATCCGGCCAGTCAACCTTTGAACTTTTTTTTTAGTGGTCAAGTGCTTCGGTATCCCCTTGATGGCTTTGATTTGGCTAGGATTGACTTCGATCCCCCTTTGTGATACCAAGAAACCTAGAAACTTTCCCGAGGCTATGCCAAACGCACACTTTTTGGGGTTCAGCTTCATTCCATATCGCTTGAGTATGTTGAAAGTTTCTCTCAGATGGTCGATATGATCTTTCTTTTGTACTTGACCAACATGTTGTCTATATAGATTTCTATCGTCTTACCGAGTTGGCCCTTGAACATCCTCGTCACCAACCGTTGGTATGTCTCCCCCGCGTTCACTAACCCGAAGGGCATGACCATGTAGCAGTACGTCCCTTAGTGAGTGATGAAGGTGGTTTTTTCCTGATCCTCTTCTTCCATGAGGATTTAATTATAACCTGAATAAGCATCCAAGAAGCTCAGCAGTTTGTGCCCAGTTGTTGCATCGATGAGTTGGTCTATGTGGGTTAATGGGAATCCTTCGGGCATGCTTTGTTTAAATTCGAGAAATCCATGCACATCCTCTATTTCCCATTCTTCTTCTTAACCATGACCATGTTGGCGATCCACTGGGGTACTTCGACTCCCTGATGGAGCCGTTCTCCAACAGTTTTTCCACCTCTTCACGTATCGCATCATTGACTGTGGAGTTAAACTTACATCTGACCTGTCTTACTGGGGGTGGAATGGGTCGACATTCAGTTTGTGCATGGTGATTTCTTTTGGGATACCCATCCTCGCTATCGTCATATGTCGACCTCGACCCTGTTGATTGCTATGCCATTTTTCTTTGTCCTTCATTTGTTGAATGACTGTGCTATCTAGAGCGATGCGGTAGCATTCCTGGGATGCGCATTATTCTCCTCGTATATTGAATATTCCCCATGGAGTCGGGAACTTGATGACCTTATATAAGCTGGAAAAGATGGCCCTCATGGTGTGTATCCATGGTCGCCCTATTATGGCATTGTACGTTATGTCTTGGTCCATGGTATGGAACGTGGTTTCCAGAGTGACTCCACCGGCCAAAACGGGGAGTTTGATTTCGCCAGATGTTCTCTCGACTGCATTGATAAAACCAGTTAGCATGATCAAACACGACACTATCTTATCTTCGAGTTTCATTTGTGCAAGTATTCGATGATGGATAATGCACGCGCCGCTCCCATCGTCTACCATAATGCGTCTCACATCGGTATCTAAAATACGTAAAGTAATAACAAGGGCATCATAGTGAGGGAATGCAAAACTGTTGGTATCTAACATATCGAAGATGATACTCTCTTCAAGTTTGTCATACCGTTCGCGAGTGATTGACCGTTTGAGCTTGTGGGTAATGGTGAACTTCACGTTGTTGATGAAAACATCATCGCCGTCATCGATGATCATGTGAATGGTGCGAGTTAGTGAGGGCAGTTTCGGCGGTCCTTGATGTTGCTCATGTCCTCTTGCAAAGTTGGTCCTTCCTCGGTCACTCAGCAACTCTTAGAGGTGTCCTTATCGTAAAGTGTTTACGACCTCCTGCCTTTGGGCGATGTAATCCTTGGTTTTGTACCCTCGTTCTTGGTAGAACTCGCACAGGGCGTCCAACTTCTTGGTATTCAGATCTGACCTCATCTTTTGTGGCCATTTCACCTTTGGTCTGAGCTTCTCCAGGGCATAGACTATCTCTGTAGGAGACACACAAAAGTTGTGAGCGGATAATAAAGGGGGCATACCTCTTTCGTTCTGGAGAGTCCATGACCTTGATCTAGGCGAGCCTTCTTCGTGGCTGGAGGGGGGCACGGCGGCAGCTCTGACATACGGTTGATGTCGTTCCCTATTAGGCTGCGGAGCTGCAAGGTCTCTTCTGGTATCATTTCTTCAATATTTTCTAGGTTCGGCCTGTACCAAGGACAGTCGATGAGTTGGTCCATTGAGGTCGTCCTTATATGATCGGACCTCGGCACAATATGCGTTGTGTATTTCATCCCTAGTTGTTGGGGGGTACTTCATCAATCGACTTAATAGCTTTCTAGTTGCCCTCGAACCATCCCTGCTCAGCCCGTTCTAGAAGGCTGCGACCACCATCCCTTCTGACACGTTCGACAAGGTCATCCTTACTCAGTTGAATCGGGCGAGGAAGTCCCTCAATCCCTCACTTGGAGATTGTTTAATAGAAAATATATCATTCACCCTCGCCTCGGCCTTCTTAGCCCCAGCATGTGCCGTTACAAATTTGTCGGCCGTCTCTTCGAATATTTTAATGGAACACGCAGGTAGTTGCGAATACCATGTTAACGCCCCTCCTGTGAGGGTTTCACCGATTTTTTTTCAACAAAATGGAAGATACTTGTTCTTTGGAGAGGTCATTGCCTTTTACGACGGTAATGCAGTGAGTCACATGATCTTCAGGGTCGGTCGTGCTATAATATATCCTGAGGTAAGGCGGCATTTAAAAGTTTTTGGTATGGTATGTGGCGCAGCGTCATCACTATAAGGCTGCTCGACGAATCAACCGGCATCTCTCTATGGCAAAAGCTTAGGGGCGCCCGGTATCTTATCGACCTTTTCTTGGTGTTCTCTCATTTGGTCCCGGAGTGCTAGAGTGTCGTCGCCTGCACTATTAGCAACATTGTGAGTAATACCTGTCGTGGGAGGAGGAGGGAGTTGATTGTGCTGCTTGTCTGCTGGTTGTATAACGCAAGTTCTTGCATTTTTCTGTGGTCACGTCCTGGGCAGACTTGTTGAGGATGCTGGTTAGCGTGTCGGTTAGCCATGCTTCGAGGAGCATTTTTACAGCTGGGGGCGTCTCCTCCCCTACAGATCTGGAGGCTCCCTTACCAAAAGACGTTGTGATGCTTCCATGAGGAGGTGGTGACCCATCCCTCCTAGGGGAGCATTGGATGTTGCGCCTTCGTCTGCCATTTCGCAGCTTTCGTTGATGATATTCATGAGGTTAGTTGGGAGGTCATGGATTATTCTCGCTCTTTCTTCTCGGTTACCTGCCATTTTAGGATTTTGTACGTACAAAGAAAGGAGATCTTGTTTTTTGCTTTCTCTACTCTCCTTTTTTTGAGGCTCATGTTGGCTGTAGATCTAGAAGAAACTAAAAGCTTAACTAAGAATTTCCCACAGATGGTGCCAAATTATTTGACCAAAAAGTGTAACTTTCAGTTTAAGCAGTTTATTTATATTATAATGGATTAAACTTAGTTAATAATAATATCTCTAGATGTTATCTACGAAATGGTGACTAGTGTTGGTCAGATCTAGTAGAGGATTGGCAATTTTATGCATTAACTATTCCAAAAGGTATGAGAAATAATATAGCAATAACTAACAATAAATAACAATAAATGTCATTTAAATAAATAAAAGGAGTGATTCACCCAATAAAGTATGAACTAGTTGATTATCCCTCCTGACAATGATGAGTGACAGATAAATCCCAGAATGTTCGAATTATTCTCGGATCTGATAAAAGGGTGTGGGATAATACGAACAAGAATCTAGATGAAAAGGTAGTATTTGTATCTTTGCAAGATAGAGAGAATCTTCAATCAGAAGTTGGTTCTTGTCAAATAATGAATGTCACATGCCTTCCACCATTGTCTCCTTTTCTATTTATATGAGACATTTTCTTAACAAACCCTAATAGTATAAGTAAAGAGAATATCCACTAGAATATTTTCTTTAATATCCTATTTCGAAAACTAGCCGTTACAGCTTTGCTAACGGTGCTCGACCTCGACCGTTGTTGACATCTCGGCCACGAATCTCGCTGCTTCCTGGTCGACCACGACTAGTGACGGTTTGAAGACTCTTCTATTAGAGTTATCTTGTCTTAAATATTCTAGGGCAGATTTTGGCTTATACAACTATCACTCTAAACTTCTAGTCCTTTCTCAAAGAGGTTTAAAAAAATAAAAAAAAAACATAACCAACTTATACTAAATAACACTCCTGCTAAAAAGACCTATCTTTTCTTTGAGTTTTTCATTTTCTTGAAATACTGAAACACTCCTGACTCCTTAGTCCTCTCTAATGGTGTTTGGTTGAAAGGGAAAAAAGGGAATAGACAATTTTTTTGTGGTTTTGAAACGTTTATAAGAATTAAATTAAATAGTCCCCACCTAGTCACTTAAACTAAAAGTAGCAAGCAGATGTATAATATATGTCCACGTATATTATATCTACCTATAATATATTTGTTTACCCTAAAAATCGAATAACAATTAAATTTGTAAGTGGTTTTAAGGATATGAGGATTCACTTGATACACAAATGATAAATTGAGTTGCAATTGAAATAAATAACCATAAAGTAAATCCAAACCACACGAATTGGACAATTTCAGTCTTGGAAGACCAATCACCCTCTAACCGGATGTACTTCGATCGGTCTTACGATGCAGATGAATAAGAGCTTAAAGAGAAAAAAATAATATATTTCTTTTTATTGCTTTTTGGAATATGTTACAATGTGTTTTATGAATTATCAGACCCCCTTTATATAGTAGAAGAATCCTACTTTAGGTATAATTCTATAAACGGTAAATAAATCTCTTGATTTACTGATTAACGATCCCTTATTGATGCGTGTCGTGATTCCCGCCGTAATATCTGACCGGTCACGGATATTTAGGCCTTCTGTTGGCTATGCTAATAATGTTTCTTCAAACTCATTCGAGGCTAGGACCGATTTCGAGATCACTGTTTTGATATTCTTCGAAGGAAGGCCCTCTGCCCTCTGGTTCTAACCCGGTGGGACTTGGGGTCGATCTTCGGCCCTTTACTGCCACGTTTCGATCCTGATCTAGCATATTGTAGGTGAGCTGGATTTTGGTCGTATACAGATAGTCCCCTCATTTTTTGGAGAGTAGACGATGAGAAAACAACATGACCTTCTGATACTTACTTCGACATCCCGTGACGGAAATGACAAAAACAAACGAAACGTCTCGTCAGTCAAGTCTTAATGGCATTAAATGCTTGTCAGCCGCTGGTCGGCCATCCCTAGATGCGAACGCCACTGAAGAACTATAAATACCTCTTCCTTTGTTCATTTAAACTTTACATCCAAGCCTTCTACCCTCGTACCTTAGAAATCTCAATAATTTCTGGCACTTATATCTCGGTTATTTGAGATCTTTTGTAAGAACTCTTGTTCTTCTTTATCTCAAATAATCAAGTGCATTCCTTTTAACTTCCTTTTTCCCCTCATTTTCATCCATTTGTCAAAGAAATGGCGAAGACTTCAAAAAATGTTCCCCAAAAAGAAACTCATTCCAACTCGCGACCGGCTGCCGAGGCCGAGGGGGACCACTTCACATACTGCCATCGGGGAACCAGTACCGGAACCTCCTCTAAAAATGTTCATCCCCGAGGGGTGTCCGGTCAATATTGATTTTAAGGTTGGAAAACCTCTCTCCGTACAAGGTCGGTGCGAGGAGGTCTCGAGGTACCTCTGCTCGATCACTGAGGATGTTCTCCCCATGATAAAAAAGGATTGCAATTGGGTTGATAAGCACATAGTGGTTCCTGACCCCGACGAAGCCATCACCACCCAGGTCGAGGGATACTTAAGTGTCTACACTTATCCCTTTACATTGGGCCCATTGGATCTGGTCATCATCGACTTCTGCAAAAGATATGAGGTATGCCTTGGTCAAATTCATCCTTCACTCTGGAGGATCGTGATCCTTCTCAGATTCTTTGTGAGCAAGGTCGATGGATGCTCGTTCACCTTCGACCACCTTATGCGCTTATATAGTCCCCGAATCTTCCGGGGGAGGGGGGGACTGATAAAGCTCGTGCGCCGGGCCAGCAAAGGCCCGTTCTCGAGTATTGTTGAAGAACGGGATCGAGGCTGGCAAGGCCATTTCGTCCGAGTGAGGACTTCTGATTTGATCCCAGCTGAGTATATGCCGTTTCCCGAGAAGTGGAATACATCATGTAAGTATACTTTTGCTTTCAAAATTTGATTTTACGCTTATCTTTCTTCCTTCTTATCGGCGCTTTTGTGGTGGTGCAGCTCTTGCACGGGTCCCGAACGCAGTCCCTCGACTCAAGGAGTGGGTCGAGGGCATCATATCACAACTTCCCTATTCTAAGAGCTCATGGTGAGAGATTTCTAAGGGTCATTGGGAGGCTCGTTCTCACGGTGAGATTCCTCTCCTGAGCAAGTAATATTTGGGTCCTCTCGTGTCATTAAGTTGCCAATTGTTTTATTTCATTTCGCAGGTTTATCCAAGGATGTCAAACTGAGGCCTCCAGCCGGTAGTGAGGACTTACCTACCGAGTCCCCCGCTCTGAGATAGACCGAAGAGAATAAAATAAAGAGGGATCCAAGCTCATAGAAAAAGAAAACAAGAAGAAGGCTATTGCGCAAGTCTAAAGAAAGCACCAGCGCTCGAGCACCATCTTCGGATTCACGCTATCGATTGAGGGACGAATCCAAAAAGAGGGTGAAGCCTTTGATCTGATGGCCCGTGTGCCTTCGCAACTCGAAGGGCAAGGGGCCTCCGAACCGGATAGAGGCGAGGCCGATCTGCCTCAGGTTAGGGAGGCCAACGAGGAGGTAGGGGCCGAGGCTTCCCGGGATGCAGGCAATGCCCTGAAGGAAGTACATGGTGTGATATACATCACTAAGTCGCCCTTATTCACCGAGTCCATGTATAACAAGGCTCAAACGGTGAAATAACGTCCCAACGAGGGGGCCCATGGAGCGGACGACCCCTTTTGCAATTTTTTGATGGTGTGAATTCTACCGCCCCGGAAGACGTCACCGGATTGGGTGACTTAGCGGTTTCGAAGAAGAGTCCATCTTCAGGAACAAGCGGGCCTTCCTCAAGCCCGAAATTTATCAACCGATTCTCGGCTCCGAGCATGGATCCTGACCGAAAGTGATCTATCGTCATCTCCATTCCGGACGATGCCCGGGTCCTCTCTGCCCTCATAGGGGTGGCCAGCTACCTTAGGTGTCTGGTGACCGAGGAAGACCAGGCTAGGATGAACGAGGTAGATGCGCCCTAATTGTTCAACGAAGCACAACAAGCGCTAAATCGGGTAAGTTCAGATATTTCTTGATGACTTTAACTTGTACTTAGACTAATTCGTAGATAACCCTTACATTTTTCTTTATGTCTGTAGACCTCGGTGCTTTATCATGAAATGTTTCTTCGATATCGGGATGAGTTGTACCAGCTTGAGGCCGAGGTCCGAGGGCTCACTAAGAAGAGAGATATTTACAAACTTCTCAGTGAGCAACGTGAAAGGGAGTCTAAGAGCCTCCAAGCTGAGCTGGAGGTTTCCCAGAAAGAGCATGCCGACCTGGTCGAACAGGTAAAAATATTTCAAGTTAGTGATGATCTAGACTCGGTGATTAATGGTCGGAATCAGCAGGTCCAACAGAATATCGATCGGATCGACCAACTCCGAGCTAAGCTGGATTTAGTCAAGGCCAAAGCTAGAGAATAGAGAGGCCGGATGGACCGCCTGGCCTCGGAAAAGGAGACTTCTCGGCTGCAGCTGACTTCGGCTGAGGTTCACCTTCGAGCAGCAAAGGAAAAAATCTAGGCGCGGGCCCAAAAGCTTGAGGAGTTACAATCTCATGTATGCTCAGTCGTCTCTGATCGAGAAACTCTCGCTAAGGAGCTCGAAACGGCCAAGTCGGTGGTTGTGGTGGTCAAAGCTGATGCGACCAAGATGGTGGACCAATATAAGGCCGATGCCGAGGCGTCCCAGGATCAATTGAATGATATCATCGAGCACGCGAAGCGGCAATCCCGAAAGGAGGTCCTTGAGGAAATTCATGCTCCAGGTTTTGACTTATCGGCTAAAATTAAGAGTGCCAAGGGGCTCGAATCCGAGGCCAAGAAGTTGGCATATCCCAAGAAGGAAGAAGACTTCGAGGGTTAGAGCAGATCCGAGGGTGGAAAAGACTCTGAAGTCCCTGCGACGAGGCCGGTTCCGGTGAAGAACAAGCCGTTTAAGTGCCTTGTACATTTTCCTTTATTTTTTGTGTTTTTGTACTTTTGTACTTTTTGTCAAGGCTGTTTGGCCTTTGTAAAGATTATATGTATATATAATACAAGGCTCTTTTTTTCCCTTTGACAATTTATGTGTTCGTTTTCCTTTGCTTTATTCTTTATATTTGCAAAGATCGAAATGCCTTAGCATGGAATAGTTAGGTCATGTTCAGAGGTTCGAACAGGCCTTGCCTTCGACATTATTTTGTTTAAGGCATATTGGGGTTTCTATATGACCGGAAACCTTTTCCCAAAGTACTTATAATTTTTTTAAAGATTATAGTTTGCCGGAGGTAGCCTTTAGAACCGGTTTAAAAATTTTGAAGGCTTTGTTTTTTTTGTTACGGATCTCGGATGTCTCCGAGGTGTTTTAGTATGGCCATAGACTTTTTAGTTTGGGTATTTTTCAGTGGGCTTTTTGCCCTGAGGTATCCGGGCTTGCCTAAGATAAAAGTCCCCGAGTGGGGATGGTCGTAGCCTTTAAAGATCGGGTGCTGCCAAATAGGTCTTGTGCCCCCGGGCTCTGATAGCCTGGGCTATCCAAATTTGTCTTTAGATGGCAGTCCCCGAGTGAGAGTGTTCCTTTGAACTCGGATAAAGGCGACCTTTGGGCTCGATACCTTTGGGGGATCGAATGTAGGAAATTCTTTAAGAGAAAAGAAATAAAAGAAAATTTTTAAGGGACAAGATATTTATCCGCAAGGTAAAGACATTTTTATTTCTGTGTGTAATAAAATGGTTACACATGTGTACAAGCTTTATTTCAGGGCTTGAGTAGCCTATGTGGGCATGGTTCATTCGACCGTTTGGCCCTTATAGTAAATCTGATCGATCGAGCCGAGACTATTCGGTCACAAAGTTTTTTTCCTTGCTAAAGTCATAGTCTAAGGGTGATGCCCCCAGTGTTCGAGGTCGATCATAGAGAATCCTTGAATACTGATGTTGTGTTCTTTAACATCGGTTCGTAACCGGTCCAAGGGAAAAAGAGTGCAACGTGTGCTTTCAGGCCTAAGAATTGTATCGCTCTTTGACGGTTGCCTGCAAGTGTTAATTCGAAATGAAAATAAGTAAAAGGAATGAATGGGGTCATACATTAGAATTAGTACCGCTTTAAGTGAGTTACGTTCTAGTTGTTCGGTAGTCGTTCACCATTCATTGCTTCAAGTTTGTACGATCCTTTTCCAGTGATCTCGATAATTTGATATGGACCTTCCCAGTTCGGCCCCAGCTTCCCTGAGTTCGATTTCCGGGTGCTTAGTGTGACCTTCCTTAACACTAAGTCCCCAACATTGAAGTGTTGAAGGTTGTCCCTTGATAGTAATATCTCTCGATTCGCTATTTTTGGGCGGCCAATCAGACAAGGGCGACTTCGCTCCTTTCATTTAATAGCTACAGGCTCGTGTTCATGGCCTCGTCGCTTAATTCCTTGGTTGCATATCGGTACCTGAGACTTGGTTCTCTGACTTCGACCGTTATTAGAGCTTCAGCGCCGTAAACTAGCGAGAACGGGGTGGCCCTGGTACTGGACTTTGAGGTCGTGCGGTACGCCTGTAGGACTTCGGGCAGAATTTCCTTCCATTTTCCTTTGGCGTCGGTTAACCTCTTTTTGAGGTTCTGGAGTATGGTTTTGTTGGTCGGTTCTGCTTGTCTGTTCCCACTAGGGTGGTAGGGCGTTGATAGGATCCTTTTGATTATATGGTCTTCGAGAAACTTGCTTACTTTTATGTCGATGAATTGTTTCCCGTTGTCGCACACGATCTCGGCTGACATTCCGAACTGACATATGATGTGGTCCCAAATGAAATCGATGACTTCTTTCTCTCTAACTTTCTCATATGTCTGGGCTTCTACCTACTTAGAAAAATAGTTAGTCATAAATAATATAAATTGAGCCTTACCGGGTGCCAATGGAAGTTGGCCAACAATATCCATTCCCTATTTCATGAACGACTATGGTGACAAAATCGAATGAAGTAGCTCCCCGGGTTGATGAATCATTAGACCATGTCTTTGACATTCATCACATTTTCGTACGAACTCCTTCGCGTCCTTTTCCATGTCGATCCAGTAGTAGTCGGCTCAGATTATCTTTCAAACCAATGACTCGGTGCCTGAATGATTTCCACAGATGCCTTCGTGAATTTCCCTCAGAACGTACTTCGTATCTCCTGGTCCTAGACATATCGCGAGTGGGCCATCGAATGTTCTTCTGAACATGGTTCCATCTTCGGACAAGTTAAACCAGGCTGCCTTCGTACGCAGGGCCCTCGATTCTTTTGGATCTGAGGGCAGTTTTCCGGTCTTCAAATATTCTATATATTTGTTTCTCCAGTCTCAAGTCAGGCTCATTGAGTTTATTTTAGCGTGGACTTCCTCTACTACCGATCTCATGAGTTGTACGACCGCCCCCGAGTTGAACTCATCGTCCTCGACAAATGATCCCAGGTTAGGAAGGGCATCGACCTCACTGTTTTGATCCCGAGGCACATGTTGTAGAGTTAACTCCTTGAATCGATGTAATGTTACCTTCAACTTATCTAGGCACCTTTGAATTCGTTCTTCTCTGACCTCGAACATCCCATTAACTTGGTTCACCACAAGGAGGGGGTCACACTTAGCTTCGATCACCTCCGCTCCCAAGCTTTTGGCTAGGTCGAGACCTGCAATCATGGCCTCATATTCGGCCTCGTTGTTAGTCAATTTTACATTCCTAATAGATTGTCTAAATACATTGTCTGTCGGTGGCTTCAATACAATGCCAAGTCCGAACCCTTTTGAGTTCGAGGCACCGACCGTAAAGAGGGTCCAGATCTCTGAAGAAGTCCCCGATTTCAACAAAACCTCTCTTTCGACCTCGAATATTAGGGCCGGTAAAAATTCGGCCAAAGTCTGCCAAAATTTAAGATTTAATGGTGGTCCGGGGTCGATATTCAATATCGTACCCACTGATTTTCACGGCCCATTTGGCCAACCGTCCCGAGAGCTTAGGCTTATGTATTATATTCCTCAATGGGTAAGTAGTCACAGCACATGAGGTGACATTGAAAGTACGGTTTCAGCTTTCTAGAGGTGCTTAGCAAAGCGAGGGCCAATTTCTCCAGGTGAGGGTAGTTAGTTTCATCCTCGCCTAAACTGCTAACATAGTAAATTGGGAATTGCGTACCTTTCTCTTCCCGGACCAGGACTCCACTTACCGCTACTTTTGATACTGCTAAGTATAGGTATAGCTACTCGTCCGTCTTCAGAGTATGAAGCAGAGGTGGGCTCGATAGATACCGCTTGAGTTCCTCTAAGGCCCGTTGGCATTCCGGTTTCCATGAAAAGTTATTTTTCTTCTTCAATAGTGAGAAGAATCGATGGCTCTTGTCAGAGGACCTCGAGATGAATCATCCCAGGGCGGCTATGCGTCCGGTTAATCTTTGCACGGCCTTCGCGTTGTCCATAACCATGATATTTACGATGGCTTTGATCTTGTCAGTATTGATCTCGATTCCCCGGTTGGACACCATGAATCCGAGGAATTTTTCGGATCCAACTCCAAATGCACATTTCTCCGGGTTCAGCTTCATATTGTACTTCTTCAATATGCTGAAGGTTTCCTGCAAATGTTTCAAATGGTCCTCTGCTCGCAGGGACTTAACCAATATATCATCAATGTAAACCTCCATTGATTTTCCTATTTGTTCCTTGAACATCCGGTTTACTAGGCGTTGGTAAGTGGCATCGGCATTGTTTAATCCAAATGGCATCACATTATAACAGTAAGTACCGTACTTAGTGATAAAGGAGGTTTTTTCCTGATCGCCCAAGTTCATCCGTATTTGGTTGTACCCGGAGTAAGCGTCGAGAAAATTGAGAATCTCGTGGACGGCCATGGCATCGATCATGCTATCAATATTGGGCAAAAGGAAGGCGTCTTTGGGACATGACTTATTCAAATCCTTATAGTCTACATACATTCTTAACTTATTCCCTTTTTTTAGGGACTACCAGTACGTTCGCTAGCCAATCCGGGTATTTAACCTCCCGAATGGACCCTATTTTATGGAGTTTAGATACCTCATCCCTGATGAAAGCACGTTTGACCTCGGACTAGGGTCTCCTCTTCTGCTTGACCGGGTGGAACTTCGGGTCCAG
The DNA here is from genome assembly GCF_000715075.1 of Nicotiana tabacum. Lineage (NCBI taxonomy): Eukaryota > Viridiplantae > Streptophyta > Magnoliopsida > Solanales > Solanaceae > Nicotiana > Nicotiana tabacum. The sequence continues at coordinate 101,249,964 of NC_134081.1, forward strand.
GATAAGCTTGTGAGTGGTTATTTCCGTCGGGATCCCTGTCATGTCAATGTGGGACCAAGCAAATCAACCTTCGTTAGCAATAAGAAATTGAATGAGTTTTTTCCTGAGCTCGGGGTTTAACCCCGTGCCCGGGTATACCTTTCGATCGGGCAAGTGTTGAATTGGTATGACTTGCTCCAATTCCTTGACCGATGACTTTATAGTTTCGGAATCGTCGGGGGCTGTGAAAGATCTGGGGACTCCGTAGTCGTCGTTATCGTCTACCCCTCGTTCCTCTGATTCTGTCGAGACTGGCATCAATGATTCCTATTTGGCCCCATCTTTGACCATCCGATTCAGGTCCTCCAATATCGAGAATGTGGATGCCGGGATCACCTCATCGACCACGAATATCTCCTTGGCAGCCGGTTGTTCACCATAAATTATTTTGATTCCTCCAGGTGTCGGGAATTTCAGTACCTACTGTAGTGTCGAGGGTATTGCTCTCATGTTGTGAATCTATGTCCTCCTAAACAAAGCATTGTATCTCATATCCCCTTCGATTACATAAAACCCAACTTCCTGTACGGTTCCGGCGACATCCACCGGTAATATTATCTCCCCTTTAGTGGTCTCGCATGCCATGTTGAACCCATTCAGGACTCGAACCACAGGTACAATCCGATCTTGTAGGACGAGTTGTTCCACGACCCTCGATCTGATGATGTTGGCTGAGCTACCCGGATCAATTAACACACGCTTAATTTGAGATTTATTTACGAGTATCGATATTACTAGTGCATCGTTATGGGGCTGCACTATCCCCTCCACGTCTTCGTCGTTGAAAGACAAGGTTCCTTTCGGCACGTAATTTCGAGTCCGTTTCTCCCTTATGATAGATACTCTAGTGTGCTTTAGCATCGGCCCCTAGGGAATGTTAACCCCACCGATGATTATGTTAATGACGTGCTGAGGTTCCTCCAGCTCGGCCTACTTATTAGAATCCATGTTCCTGAAGTGGTTCTTGGCCCGATCACTCAGGAACTCTCGGAGATGTCCGTTGTTGAACAATCGGGCCACCCCTTCTCTTAATTATCGACAGTCTTCTATTCTGTGGCCATGAGTGCAATGATATTTGCACATTAGGTTGGGATCCTTTGGGCTGGATCGAATTGTAAAGATCTAGGTCATTTGGTATCTTTGATGTGTCCGATGGCAGATACGATAGCAGCGGCATCGACGTTGAAGTTGTACCCTGATACTCTTGGTGCTTCTTTAGGTCCGACAGGCCTGTCAAAGCTGTTTTTGATCATGAATCACATGTTGCTCTGACCTCGGTCATTTCTCCTTTCATTTCTCATAGGGTTCCGCCCGGACCCACTGCTTCTTCGGTCTCTATTATATGGCTGATACCGATCCTCGTTTGATCTTGGTTCATGATCAATGTCTCTCTTGACTCTATCGATGGTTCTGACGGGATACACGGACCCAGAAGGGGATCCAAGCTGATCATCTTCGACCCTGATTTTCGATTGATACCAGTACTTGGGTGAAAGCCTGAACAACCCAATCATCATCAACCAGTGGCAGGTCCATCCATTCCATTTGAAATCGGGACACGAATTCTCTGAGCATCTCATTATCCTTCTGTTTTACTTTGAAAAGGTCCGACTTCCTGTTCCCGACCTTAATAGCCCCATCGTGTGCTTTTACGAAAAAACCTGCAAGCATAGCGAATGAGTCAATAAAATTAGGAGGTAAGTTGTAATACCATATCATAGCTCCCTTCGACAGGGTTTCCCCGAACTTTTTTAACAAGACATACTCGATCTCATCATCCTCCAAGGCATTCCCTTTGATGGCACACGTGTAGGAGGTCACATGCTCATTTGGGTCGGTCGTTCCATTGTACTTAGGAATCTCGGGCATGCGGAACTTATTATGGATCGGCTTTGGAGTCGCGCTCGGAGGAAAAGGTTTTTTAACAAACTTCTTGGAATCTAGGCCTTTCAATATCGGCGGTGCTCCTGGATTTTCTCCGCCCTGAAATTGTAGGTTTCCACCTTTTTGTCATTAACTTCGATTTTCTTCTCCCCTAATTCTATCCATTTTATCAGTTCCTCGAGCATCTTTATGATCTCGGGGTTAGTCCCCGATTCAGTTTTATTCGGCCTCTCTGCGACCGGTTCATTTCGGCGAGTGATTTCTCGGGTTGGATCGGGCTCAATTCTGCTCGGCGCGCGACTTTGGTTTTGCAACTGGGCTATCGTCTCCTGCTGAGTCTGCAACATTTCGAAAATCACTCGTAAATTGATCCCGTCCCCTCCAATATCTTGTGTATTTCAGGCTGCTGATCGGGATTTGCCACGGACACTATTCTCGGGGTCGGTAGGCAAATTTGCGTTGATGGCCACATGCGAGTTGGCGTCAATCGGGTCAGCGACCGTAATTCCGATGGGATCAACGGATGGTATCTCGCCACCGGGCACTATGTTGTTATTTTCACCGTGATGGCCAAACTAATTGTCAATACGTAAGGGTGCCGACTGAGAGTTTGACATTTTGAGCTTTAACCTGAAATTAGAGACACTTCAAAGAACAAGTGTAAAGTAGTGTGTGTTATAGAAATTTGTATCAAATAACCACTATTATCCTTAGCCCCACGGTGGGCACCAAACTGTTTACCCTCAAAATCGGATAATAATTAAATTTGTAAGTGGTTTTAAGGATATGTGGATTCACTTGATACAAAAATGATAAATTGAGTTGCAATTGAAATAAATAACGATAAAGTAAATCCAAACCACCCGAATTGGGCAATTTTAGTCTTGGAAGACCAATCGCCCTCTACCCGGATGTACTTCGACCGGTATTAAGATACAGGTGAATAAGAGCTTAAAGAGAAAAATAATAATATATTGCTTTTTGGAATGTGTTACAAGTGTTTTATGAATTATCAGACCCTCTTTATATAGTAGAACAGTCCTACTTTAGGTACAATTCTATAAATGGTAAATAAATCTCTTGATTTACTGATTAACGATCCCTTATTGATACGTGCCGTGATTTTCGCCGTAATATCCGACCGGTCACGGATATTTCGGCCTTCTGTTGGCTATGCTAACAATATTTCTTCGAACTCGTTCGAGGCTAGGACCGATTCCGAGATCACAGTTTCGATATTCTTCGAAGGCAGGCGTTCTGCTCCCGGGTTCTAACCCGGTGGGACTTGGGGTTGATCTTCAGCCCTTTACTGCCACGTTTCAAGCTTGATCTACCATATTGCAGGCGAGCTCGATTTTGGTCGTATACAATATTAAAAGCACGAAAGCCTTTAGCGAAATGTCGTTCGTTTTTTTTACCCTTTGAAAATAGATTTTATATTGGACAATATTATCATTTAATTATTTTCTTAATATTTAAGACTTTAAAATCAATTAAAATTTTGCTTGCTAAATCTTTCCTTATTTGAACTATTATTTAGGAAGTCTAATATTTAGAACTTTAAAATTGATTAAATCTTAACGTTACATAAATCCTTTTCGTTCATCAATCTTTCCGTTCTAACGTTTTAAAATTTTCGGTAGTTTCATTCATCCATTAAGATTTAAAAGATATCAAATCACTGTGTTCTCAAGTAGATAGCTAAAATAGATATATTATAATATTATCTTTTTTTATAAGATTATAACTTCGAACAAGAAACTTTCGTACAATTAGATTTGTATTTCTTATCTCACCAATTTTCTTAATTAGTTTCTATTTCTTAACTCAATAATTCTTTAGGATATGTATTGGTTAAAATTTTAATATTGTTGGGTACAAATTTTGTAGCAACTGATGCAAGATTTACGCGCGTATACGAGAATATTTTACTCTTTAAAAATATATTAGACATTAGATAAAATTTTATTTAATTAGAATTTTAATATTTAGCACTTTGAAGTTAACTAAAATTTTGGATATTAAGTCTTTTCTGTAGTAACTCCTAGCATTTAATTAAGAATTTAAAATCGAATAAGCTTTACTTATATAACTTTTCTTACTTGAATTGAAAATGTAACTATAGCCCTTAATCTAATTCTTACGCAAAAAGAAAACTGAAAATTCAAATTCAATCCACTATTATCAAGATCTAATGATCTGAATCGATATCATTATGTAAAGTGCCTCGTGAATAAAATTGACCTTAACTTACTGATACCTCCAAAAATTGATTGGTGAAATTGGTTTAGGCATTTCAAGTTTAATAAGGATACATGCAAGTTATGCAATAGTATGGAATAAGAAGAATCTATAGCTATTTTAATAGTACAATTTATTACAGCTCGTTGGTGTCATTCATTATCATACTATATTATAAGTGGGAAGTCACTAAGCCAAAATTGATTTATGAAAATATTCATCTAAAACTGATTGACAATTTTGTCCTTCCCCAAAAATTAAAAAACAAACTTCTATTAAATGGATAAATTCAATTATAAAAAAAAAAACTGAATAAAACGTAAGAAATCTTACACCTTACGCTATTAATTGGCTTTAATCCTTGCCTTTAGCTTGCACCATCAAAATTATCCGTTCACTTCCTTTCACATACTTTGAATCATAATACGAAATGCATAATAAATTGTCGTTCAACTTCATTTCTACATTTGTCCTTTAGATTTTGGATGTCAAAGCTTTATCCATGGGTTAAAATAATTTTTTATAAGAAGGCGTTGCTCTTTGGCTTTTATGCTCTTCTCATTTGCCGTGAAGGTACCATTATTGGTAAAATGAATCTCTTTTCTTATATGCACAAAGATGTGCAAATGCTTTTCCTTTCCTTTTTTATTATTATGTTGGATTTCATAAAATTTGGTCCATCTTTTAGATCTTTAGATTTTTCTATTATTTATCTTCCGCGAATTCCTACTTCTTATAAGAGGGAATAGCCTCTCGGTCAACATGTCTGTTTCATCACGAGGGTATGTTTGGTAGTTTGTAATATCTGTGCTTCACTGCTGTTGTACCTAAAGGCTTCTACGGTACAACCCTTTTCCGTGTTGACTAATGTACCCTTCTGGTTTGAGATGAGTTATTGCAACTTTATTAACATCATTACACCAGTGGGCCCACTTCTTTTGAGGTTATCACTTCTCTGACCATGCTGGCCCACTACATTCCCATATTTCACACTCAAACTCAATTTGCCTATATACCCAAATAGATCCAATAAATGTTTACCTAGAACTTTCAGAGCGCTATTACTTGCTTTCTTTAAATGGAATAGAATAAATTAATTTCTTAATCAAGGTTCATTTATATTTCTGGTTGTGGTGGTGCTTGTTGAACTTGCAATATGGTTCCCTTCCATAAGACATCTTCCATATTTTGGTACACGGATTGCGCAATTATGTTTTGAGTTATATTGATGTGACATGTATGTGGGATAGTTATGTTTAATTATATAAGGTCATTGGACCTAGAATGAGTACTATCAGGTTTGATTACGGTATATTCGGGATGATAATATTGAAAGTCGGCTTAGAAGGTGATTATTGTTCTGGTTGGGGCGAGAGAGCTCCATGACTTATTGCTCTGATAAGGGGTCATGAGATTTTTGCATATTTCTTTTATTATCAGCAGTGTACAAGTTTTGGAACGAGGTTTGGCTTGATATGAGGTTTAATTACCGTGATCGGGAATGGTGCTGCGGGCATGTGAGTTGTGTAGTATGCAATGTGATTATATCTGAGGTTATGGCTATGGCTTGATACAGCTTGTTCAGGCTTATATGGTGTGTAGATGTGAGATTCGGGTCTTGAAAAGAATTCTGCATGTTAGAAATTTGGCTTCAAGGATTTTTGGGCTAATGTTAAATTAATGATTTTCAGTTATGTTGTGTGGTCAGGCCTATATAGAATAGGGTGACGTGAGATCACCCCCGGGTATGTGCGTGGTAAGGTGGAATAGAGATTTTAAGGTTAAGAACAATTCTTGGCACGTTCGAGGACGAACGTATGTTTAAGTAGGGGAGATTATAACGCCCCGACCAGTCGTTTTGAGTATTTACGCTCCTTTAAACTATTTGAAGTCTTGAATAATTTTCTACGAGGTATTATGACTTGTGTGAATTGTTGGTTTTGGTTTTAAAGTATTTCGGAGTTAGCTTGGAAGCTTAAGTTGAAATAGTTGACCGGATATTGACTTATGTGTAAATGACCTCGGAAATTAATTCTGATGATTCCAATAGCTCCGTATGGTGATTTTGGACTTAGGAGTGTTTCCGGAATATTATTTGGAGGTCCGTAGTGGAATTAGGCTTGAAATTCTGAAAAGTTAAATTTTGGAAAGTTTGACCAGGGGTTGACTTTTTGATATCGAGGTCGGAATACGATTATGAAAATTGGAATAGCTTCGTTATGTCATTTATGACTTGTGTGCAAAATTTGAAGTCATTTCGGATTGATTTGATGTATTTCGGCACAAGATATAGAATTTGAAAGTTCAAAGTTCATTAGGCTTGAATTGGGGCATGATTCGTGTTTTTAGCATTGTTTGATGTGATTCGAGGCTTCAACTAAGTTTGTATGATGTTTTAGGACTTGTTGGTATATTTGGTTGAGGTCCCGAGGGGCTCGGGTGAGTTTCGGATGGTTAACGGGTTGGATTTTGGACTTGGAATTCTGCTGGAATTTTTCTGATGCACCATCTGGTTTCCTTCATCGCGTTCGCGAGTGGAGCCTCGCGTTCGCGAAGAAGAACTGAGAGGCTGGCAATATTTGCTCTTCGCGTTCGTGAAGAGAAGAACGCGTTCGCGAAAGGTGGACTGGGTGTGCATCGCGAACGCGAGAGGTGTTACGCATTCGCGAAGAAGAGAGGAAGCAGCTGAGGACCCCAGGCAATTGGTCTACGCGTTCACGTAGGGGGTATCGCGTTCGCGTAGTGAGGGGGAACGAAGCATCGCATTCGCGATGGGTTGAACGCGTTCGCGTAAAAGGCATTGAGGCAGAGGCATTTTGTGCTTCGCGAACGCGATGGTGATGTCACATTCGCGGAAGAGGAATTAGGACGGGAACTATTTTGTGCTTCGCGAACGCGAGGCACTAACCGCGTTCGCGAAGAAGAAAAGCCTGGGCGGTTTTCAGTTTTTTACGATTTGGAGCTCGGATTGAGGCGATGTTTGGGTGATTTTCAGAGGAAACAACGGGGTAAGTGTTCTTAACTCAATATTGGTTAAATTACCCTAATTCATGGTTATTTTTTATCATTTAATTGGTAAATTGAGTTGGGAAAGTTCGAAAACCCTCTTGGTTTAAATTAAAAATTTGAGGGTCGAGTTGGGGTCGAATTTTGGTAAAATTTATATGGTTAGACTCGTGGTTGAATGGGCTTCCGGATTTTATAACTTTTGTCGAGTTCCGAGACGTGGGCCCCACAGGCGATTTTTAAGTTAATTTTTGGATTTTTATGGAAAATTATTATTTTCTTATGGAATTTAATTCCAATGAATTTTATTAATTGAAACGAATTATTTATGGCTAGATTCGAGGCGTTTGGAGACCAATTCACGAGGAAAGGACATTGCAGAATAAGAATTTCACGGCTTGAAGTAAGTAACAGTTTTAAATCTGGTCCTGAGGGTATGAAACCCCAGATTTTGGTATCATGTGATTATTTTAGAGGTGACGCACATGCTAGGTGACGGGCGTGTGGGCGTGCACCAAAGGGATTGTGACTTGGTCCGTCCCGAAAAACTGTAAAGTTGAATAATTTGTTATTAGCTATATGCTCTATATGTGTTGATAAAATTTGACTGTAAATCATGTTAGAAATTATGCTTAGGCTATATGATAGTACTGTTGGGACACACAAAGGTCGTGTACTTGTTGAATTATCTGCTAAATGCTATATATACTCAGTCTCAGATTTTACTTGTATATTTTATCTCAGTCTCTGTTATTATTATTGATACATCATATCATTGTTGTTTGGGCTGTTTTCATGATTATTAAGAGCCCGAGAGACTGGAGAGATTTATGATTGAGTGAGGTCGAGGGCCTGATTATGAGATATTGATACTATAGCACGTGAGTTGTCCGTGCAGCACGTGAGTTGGCCGTGCAGATCCTTATATTATACTATAGCACGTGAGTTGGTCGTGCAGCACGTGAGTTGGCCGTGCAGATCCTTATATTATATTATAGCACGTGAGTTGGCCGTGCAACACATGAGTTGGCCGTGCGGATCCAGATATTTATATTATGGCACGTGAGTTGTCCGTGCAACACGTGAGTTGTCCGTGCAACACGTGAGTTGTCCGTGCAGATTATAGCGCTTGGGTTGTAGGAGCCCCTCCGGAGTCTGTACACCCTCAGTGAGCGCGGGTACCTATGGAGAGTGAGTGATGAGGGCTGGGAGCCCAGGGAATGATGAGGGCTGGGAGCCCAGTGAGTGATTGTTGTCCTAAGAAGTTGTACTTGATTTCCATTTGTTGTTGCACTTAGTTGCTATCTGTCATTGTTGTGAAATCTCTGAAAGATTGTTGATATACAGATTACATGAACATGAACCGTATAAAAATTAATTTGACATTAAACTGCCAGATTTGATAGCATGTCTATTCTTTGCTGAAATTACTGGAAATGAACCATAACTGTGTAGCTCGTTACTATCTTCAGTTCCTTATTTATTATTGTTACTTGTTGAGTTGGTTGTACTTATACTACACCCTGTACTTCGTGTGCATCCAGGTATTCCCGGACATAGCGGGTGTTGATCCTTTTCGTGCGGTTGATTTTCAGGAGATTTTGAGGTAGCTGCCATGTTCCGCAGACCTTGTCTCTCCTTCTCTATCTCTTTATTTACTGTATTTGGTCTCAGACTATTATAGACCATATTTTTCAGACTTGTATTTAGATTAGATGCTCATGTACTAAGTGACACCGGGTTTTGGGAGTGATATATTTGAAATTTTGAGATTTCTTCCACTGAATTTAATTATTTTATTTTCAAACTTGAGAGAAATTGTGGTTATTGAGATTTTTGGCTTGCCTAGTATTGAGATAGGCGCCATCACGACGGGTGAGATTTTGGGTTGTGACAGGTTTCAAAAAAATTACACGCATATATATTCAGTAAAAATCGTTGTTAAAGTAGAAAAATATTTCATGTTCATTTGACGTATGATTGAAATGCAATATCAAATTTTAATGAATAAAAATAAACTATTGCTACTTATCATTTCTACTAGGAATATTTAACACCAGCTAATTTAATGGTAGTCTTTCTATAGCAAACGTAGTTCTTGAATATAAAATTATTTTTTGTAAAAAGAATTAAGCAAATTATGAAAATAAATGTATATAAAATTAAAAATACAATTGTCTCCTTATTTTGTTTTTAAAATTTAGTACAATTTTACGTTCTTAACGTCTAGCGTTGCTTCAATGGCAATTGAAAAGTCATAAAGTAGTTCTTGATTATATTTTAGGCATCATTAAATCAAAATAAAATTGATTAATGACGTATCATATACTTCAAAATTTTGAGTAATACCGACGCTGCTTTGTATTCCTTGCCATTGTTTGGATAAGTTTTCAAAAAATAAAATAAAATTAAGGATTAGTATTTGGTTAACAGATAAAAAGGAGCTTCCCGAGAACTATTGTGTAAACTTCTCAATACCTTAAAAAATTTGGCATGTCTATTTTATTTGAGTATGCACTCCTTTAATAAATATATATTTTGTTCCATATTTGCTTACATTGATATAAATGAAAAAATGGGAAAGAATGTAGCCAATATAATCAAACGTTCAAATCTTAAGGATATTATTTTCCTTATTCATATTCAAATAGCTATGAACTTCTCTGGTGGAGAAAAAGTGTCATTTCAGCTTAATTAATTTGGCAAAAACAAATGTTCGTTTGAAAAAGCAAGAACAAAAATTTATTAAATAACTCTTATATTATTGATACTAAATGATTTTCTTAATGAGTGTGCAAAAAATTAAATGACAATGACCCGATTTTAGATGGTAGAGTACATGCTTATTTCTAATTTAATTAACTTGACATTGTAAGTAAAAATCATGACGTAATAAGTAAGAATTTATATTGTTAACACGGATAAGTTAAGCTGTACATTTACTCATGCTAATTAATACAACATTACTACGAAGAAAGCTCCATTTCAATTTTATGAGAATATATAAAGAGTAGTTTGGGAAGATATAACGGAAAATAAGTTAAGTAACTCTTATATTATTGATACTAAAAGATTTTCTTAGTGGGAGTGCAAGAATTTTAAGTGACACTTATTTTAGACCGTAGATAGCGTTACCGGAGAACTTATGCACGACTATTTTAATTAACTTCACGTTGTAAGTAAAAATATAATGTCCTAAATAAGAATTTATTGTTAACATGAATAAGTTAATCTGAACATTTACTCTGTCACGACCCAAATTAACCCTCCGTAAGGTATCGTGATGACACCTAATCTTTACGACTAGGTAAGCCTAACATTTGCGAAAAATATAAAGAAAACGCAATATTTTTTTAAAGATAAACAGTATATTTTAAATAGCCAAGAGTAACACCACTCGGCATACACAAAATAATTTTTCAAGACCCGGAATATCACTAAGTCACAAGCTGCTATAATCTATGTAGCTCTATACAAAAGTCTGAAGATAATAAGAAAAATCTCTAGACAAGGGAGTAGAAGGTGACTCCGAAGATCTGCGGACACAAACAGAGGTACCTTGAAGTCTCCTAGAATCAGCAGCACGTACTAACCCCGAGGCTGATAGCTCGCACCTGGATCTGCACACGAAAAATATGTGGAGGGAAGGGCATGAGTACACCACAATGGTATCCACTAAGTGCCAAGCCTAACCTCGGTCGAGTAGTGACGAGGTCAGGTCAAGGCCCTACCAGAGTAAATATAATAAATTAAACAGTAAAAGATATAAGTAGAATTTACGATAACACAGTTAAAGAAATTCTCGAAAATTTAACAGTTAAGGGAGCCCTCGGCTCAAAATAAGGTAAACACAGTGGAAAATCTCTCGGGATACCGTCCCGTAGTTTCAAATGAATATGCAGTACAAGGGGATCTCTCGAAATACGTCCGTAGTCCCAAAGGAAATATGCAGTGCTGGGGGATCTCCCGGAATACGTCCGTAGTCCCAAAGTAAATATGCAGTACATGGGGATCTCCCGAAATACGTCAGTAGTCCCAATTTAAATATGCAGTACAGGGGGATCTCCCGAAATACGTCCGTAGTCCCAATTTAAATATGCAATGCAAGATGAAATGACAGGTATGGCATCGAGTTATACAGTTTATACTGGATACAGATAAGGAAAATAAGGACTTAACTAAACATGACGGACAGAATATCAATTAGGCAGTTAAAATACGTAAGCATGCTTTTTTAGTCTAAACTACACAATTAAACATATTAGTACAATTAATAAGAGAAGCAATTTATGATTTAAAAAGGTTAAACATAATTTTTGCAATAATAGCCCGTGTACGTACTCATCACTTCACGTACACGACGCCCATACACCAAATAATATCAAGATATCTTAAGGGGAAAGTCCCCAATATAAGGTTAGGAAAGCCACTTACCTCGAACCGCTCAAATCAACTTGATATCACGTTCTTTCCACGAGTATCCGACTCCAAATGGCCCGAATCTATTCAAAACAGTACAATACCATCAATACGCGCTAATGGAATGAATCCCACAAGAAAAATTATAAAATTAGGCCAAAACCCGGCCCCCTGGGCCCACGTCTCGAAACCCGATAAAATTTACGAAACTAGAAAGCTCATTCACTCACGAGTCTAACCATATCAAATTTACTAAAATCCGACACCAAATGGTCCTCCAATCCACAATTCAAACTCTCAAATCCCTAGTCTCCAACTTCAAATTTCCACCTTAAATACATATTAACTAGGTGGGAAAATATATGACAAGGCAAGATTATTGACCAAAAATAAGCACAAGGAACTTACCTCAAGAAATGCCTCAAAAATGCTCTCAAAAATCGCCCCAACCCGAGTTTGCAAAGCCAAAAATGATAAAAATCGCGAAGCCCTTCGGTTTTAATCACTGCCCAGGTATTTTCGCACCTGCGGAACCTGGACTCGCACCGGCGGGTGAGCTTATGCGGAAAAATGTGCGCATCTGCTCACCTCACTTACCCCCTCTGCCTTCGTACCTGCGACTAAAGGGCCGCATCTGCGCCCTCGCGCCTGCGGAGTCCCTTCCGCTTCTACGCATCTTGCGCATGTGCGAACATCCTTGCGCATTTGCGAGCATCGCAGATGCGGAAACTTCCTCGCACCTGCGTCCCCAGGCCAACTCTCGATTTATTGCATCTGCGCTTCCATCTCCGCATGTGCGGCTTGCGCACCTGCAGTTTCTTTTACGTAGGTGAGAAAATACGAGAACCAGCAAAGTTCAGAAATTCCTCTAAGTCCAAGTTTTCACCCGTTAGGCATCCGAAACACACCCGAGGCCCCCGGAACCTCAACCAAACATACCAACCAATCCTAAAACACCTTACGAACTTAGTTGAGCTCTCAAATCACATCAAACAATGCAAAAATCACGAATCACTCTCCAATTTATTTTTAAAGAACTTGAAACTTCAAAATTCTACAACCGATGTCGAAACCTATCAAATCACGTCCGATTGACCTCGAATTTTGCACACAAGTCATAATCAATATTACGAACCTACAGCCACTTTCAGAATTCCATTTCGAGCTTGATATCAAAATTTCCACTATCAGCCGAAATCGCCGAAGAACTAGCTTTCGCCAATTCAAGCCTAAATCTGCTATAGACCCCCAAAATAAACTTCCGGACGCGCTCCTAACCCCAAAATTACTCAACGGAGCTAACAGAGTTAACGGAATTCCATTCCGCATCCGTATTCATACAGTTTTGACTACGGTCTAAATCCTAAGGCTTAAGCTCTCATTTGGGGACTAAGTGTCCCAAAACACTCCGAAACTCAAAACCAATCATCCCGGCAAGTCACAATAGCAGTAAAACATTTGGGGAAAGCAGTTAATAGGGGATCGGGGCTATTACTCTCAAAACGACCGGCCGGGTCATTACATCCTCCCCCTCTTAAAACAATCGTTCATCCTCGAACGAGTATAAAGACATACCTGAAACTGTGAAAAGATGAGGGTACTGGCTGCGCATATCCTGTTAGGTCCCCCAAGTCGCCTCCTCGACCGGCTGACCCCTCCACTGGACCTTTACTGAAGCAATATTCTTTGACCTGAGCTTTCTGACCTGCCTGTCCAAAATGGCTACTGGCTCCTCAACATAAGATAGATCTTTGTCCAACTGGATAGAGCTGAAATCCAATACATGAATCGGATCACCGTGATACTTCCGGAGCATAGACACGTGGAATACCGGGTGAACTTCTGCTAGGCTGGGAGGCAAGGCAAACTCATAAGCAACGTCCCCAACTCGCCGCAATATCTCAAAAGGACCAATGAACCTCGGTCTCAGCTTTCCCTTCTTCCCGAACCTCATGACACCCTTCATAGGCGATACCCGAAGCAAGACCTGCTCACCAACCATAAAGGCCAAATCATGAAGCTTACGATCTGCATAACTCTTCTGCCTGGACTGGGCTATGCAAAGTCTTCCTGAATCACCTTCACCTTATCCAGGGCATCCTGGACCAAATCTGTACCCAATAATCGGGTCTCGCCCGGCTCAAACCATCCCACTCGGGACCGGTACCGCCTACCATACAAAGCCTCATACGGTGCCATCTGAATGTTGGACTGGTAACTGTTGTTGTAAGCGAACTCTGCAAGTGGTAAGTATCGGTCCCATAACCCTCCAAACTCCATCACACAGGCATAGAGCATATCCTCAAGAATCTGAATTGTGCGCTCGGACTACCCGTCCGTCTGAGGGTGAAAGGCTGTGCTCAACTCCACCCTAGTACCCAACTCCTGCTGTACGACTCTCCAAAACCGTGATGTGAACTGTGTACCTCTGTCTGAAATGATGGATACTGGAATACCATGAAGGCGGGCAATCTCTCTGATATAAATCTCAACCAACCTCTCCGAAGAGTATGTAGTCAGCACCAGAATGAAATGGGCTAACTTGGTCAGTCGATCCACGATCACCCAAATAGCATCGAACTTCCTCAAAGTCCGAGGAAGTCCAACCACAAAGTCCATGGTGATCCGCTCCCACTTCCACTCTGGGATCTCCAACCTCTGAAGTAATCCACCCCGTCTATGATGCTCATATTTAACCTGCTGACAGTTGAGACACTTGGCCACAAACCCAACTATGTCCCTTTTCATTCTTCTCCACCAATAGTGCTGCCTCAAAACCTGGTACATCTTCGCGGCACCCAGATGAATGGAGTACCGCGAGCTATGGGCCTCCTCAAGAATTAACTCCCGAAGCCCATCTACATTGGGCACTCAGATCCGGCCCTGCATCCTCATCACACCGTCATTACCAATAGTCACATCTCTGGCATCACCTCGCCGAACCCTATCCTAAAGAATTAGAAGATGAGGATCATCATACTGGCATTCCCTGATACGGTCATAAAGAGAAGACCGAGCAACCACACAAGCTAATACTCGACTAGGCTCTGAAATATCCAATCTCATGAACTAGTTGGCTAAGGCCTGAACATCCAAGGCTAAGGGCCTCTCAGCTGCCGGAAGATATGCCAAGCTCCCCAAACTCTCTGCCTGGCGACTCAAGGCGTCGGCCACTACATTGGCCTTCCCCGGGTGGTATAATATAGTGATATCATAGTCTTTAAGTAGCTCCAACCACCTCCGCTGACGCAAATTAAGGTCCTTCTGCCTGGACAAGTACTGCAAACTCCGGTGATCAGTGTAAATCTCACAGGGAACACCGTACAAATAATGACGCCAGATCTTCAGGGCGTGAACAATAGCTGCTAATTCGAGATCATGAACTGGATAATTCTTCTCATGCACCTTCAACTGTCTAGACACGTAGGCAATCACCCTATCATCCTACATCAATACCGCTCCAAGGCCAATCCTCGAGGCATCACAATAGACAGTATATGACCCTGAACCTCTAGGCAATACTAATATTGGGGCTGTAGTCAAAGCTGTCTTGAGCTTTTGAAAGCTCTGCTCACACTCCTCAATCTACCTGAACGGAGCACCCTTCTGGGTCAGCCTGGTCATAGGTGCTGCAATGGATGAGAATCCCTCCACAAAGCGACGGTAATACCCCGCCAAACAAAGGAAACTGCGGATCTTTGTAGCTGATGATGGTCTAGGCCAACTCTGCACTGCCTCCACCTTCTTTGGATCTACCTTGATCCCATCACAAGACACTATGTGGCCCAAGAATGCCACTGAATCAAGCTAGAATTCACACTTAGAAAATTTTGCATACAACCTCTTATCCCTCAAAGTCTGAAGCACGGTCCTCAGGTGCTGCTCATGATCTTCCCGAGACCGAGAATATACCAGGATGTCGTCAATAAACATAATGATGACGTCAATAAACATAATGATGAAGGAATCAAGATAAGGCCGGAATACACTGTGTATCAAATGCATAAAGGCTGCTGGGGCATTGGTCAGCCCAAATGACATGAGAAGAAACTCATAGTGACCATATCTGGTCCTGAAAGCAGTCTTCGGGATATCCGGCTCCCGAATCTTCAACTGATGATAGCCAGAACGCAAGTCAATCTTGGAAAACACCCTGGAACCCTGTAACTAATCAAATAAGTCATCAATGCGAGGCAAAGGATACCTGTTATTCACTGTAACCTTGTTCAACTGCCGATAATCAATATACATACGCATAGAACCATCCTTCTTCTTCACAAATAAGACCAGAGCACCCCAAGGTGATACACTGGGCCTGATGAAGCCCTTATCAAGCAACTCCTTCAACTCCTTTAATTCAGGAGGAGCCATACGATATGGAGGAATAGAGATGGGCTGAGTGCCCGGCAAAAAATCAATACCAAAATCAATATCTCTGTCGGGCGGCATGCCCGGAAGATCAGCTGGAAACATATCTGGGAAGTTCCTCACTACTGGAACTAACTCAACTATAGGGGTATCAATACTGACATCTCTCACATAGTCCAAATATGCATCACACCCCTTCTCAACCATTCGCTGAGCCTTAAGAAATGAAATGACCCTGCGGGGAGTATACTCTAAGGTACCTCTCCACTCTAATCTTGGCAAACCTATCATAGCCAGCGTCACGGTCTTAGCGTGACAATCAAGAATAGCATAATGGGGCGACCACCAGTCCATGCCCAAGATAACATCAAAATCTACCATACTGAGAAATAACAAATCGGCTCTGGTCTCAAAACCACTAAAAGCAATCAAACATGACTAATATACATGGTCCATAACGAGAGAATCTCCCACAGGAGAAGATACATAAACAGGGGAACTCAATGAATCCCGAGATATCCCCAAATATGGGGCAAAATAAGAAGACAAATATGAATACGTAGAGCCTGGGTCAAATAATATTGATGCATCCCTATGACAGACGGGGACGATACCTGTGATAACTGAATCTGAAGCAACGACCTCTGAACGGGCTGGAAGGGCATAGTACCTGGCCTGGCCTCCCCCTCTAGGGCGACCTCGACCTCCCCGACCTCCACCTCGAGCTGGCTGAGGAGGTGGGGTAGCAGCTGGTGTTGGAAGAATGGCCGGAGGACCCGGTGGAGCACGTGAAGGTTGATAAGTCTGTGGAGGTGCACCCCTCCTGGCTCTGGGGCAATTTCTAACCAGGTGACGAGTGTCACCACACTCAAAACAACCTCTCGGAGGACGCGGCAACTGAGACTGACTCGGACCTGACCTGCTGGACTGGCCGGTAATAGCACCTCGAGTAGGAGGCATACTGGATACTGGCGGTGCATAATAGGGCTCCTGAGGTCTTGGAGGAGCTGGGACACCGCTAGCTGCTGGAAGAGCTGAATGAACAGGGCGACTCACAAAACCCCTACCATAGCATGCTGCTGGTGCACGAGCTCCTGAATAATGACCAGTCTCTCGAGACCTCTTGTCCTCTCTCTTCTCTCGGTCACGAGCGAACATGCCCTCCACTCTCCTAGTAATTCTCACTGCTTGCTGATAAGTGATGTCCATCTCTAACTCCCTGGCCAAACTGGTCCGAATACTGGGGTGGAGTCCCTCAATGAATTGACGAACCCTCTATCTAACTGTAGCAACCAGAGCTGGTGCATGGCGAGCTAACCCACTGAAATGGACTGCATACTCTGACATGGTCATAGAACCCTGACGCAACTGCTCGAACTCTGCGCGCCAAGCATCCATGAGGCTCTGAGGAACATACTCACGCAAGAACATCTCTGAAAAGTGAGTCCAAGTGAGTGAGGCTGCCTCGTCCGGACTACTCAGCTCATAGGCACGCCACCACTGATATGCTGCTCCCCTCAGCTGAAAAGCGGTGAAAGGAACCCCACTCGTCTCCACTATGCCCATAGTTCGGAGAATACGGTGACACTCCTCAAGAAATCCCAGAGTATCATCTGAAGCTAGTCCGCTGAAAGTAGGTGGGTGGTACTTCTTGTACCTCTTAAGTCTGAGCTGCTCTGCCTCAGAAGCAGCTACCCTGATCTCATACTGAACTGGAGCCACTGGGGGCATAGGAATATACTCTGAGGCCTAATCAACCTGGACCCTCTGCTCAGGGGTGCGGGCTGTGGGAGTTTGTGCCCCTCCCCGGCTTGAGATGTAGCGGGAGCTATCGGAAATAGTCCAGCCTGAGCCAGAGTGCTGAACATGCTCAAGAACTGAGCTAAAGTCTCCTAGAGGGCTGGAGTAACAATAGGGATCTCCGGCGCTGGCCCTCCAGCTGGAGCTGCTGGGGGCTCCTCTGATGCAGTTCTCGTAGGTGCTCGGGCTGCACCGCGTGGTCGTCCTCTACCCCGACCCCGGCCTCTAGTGACTCTGGTAGGGGGTTCGGGTGCCTGATCGTCGGTCCTCCCATTGCGGGTCCTCACCATCTGTGAGAAAGAATAGAATATAATCTTAGAATTTTTGGTGTCAATAACTCGCACAACAAGGAAATCAAAGAAATATGATTGTTCTTAACAGTTACATAGCCTCCCAAAGATAAGTACGGACGTCTCCGCACCGATCCGCGAGACTCTAATAAACCGGCTTGTGACGCGCGACTCCTACGAACCTAGTGCTCTGATACCAACTTGTCACGACCCAAATTAACCCTCCGTAAGGTGTCGTGATGGCACCTAGTCTTTACGACTAGGTAAGCCTAACATTTGCGGAAAATATAAAGAAAATGCAACATTTTTGTAAGATAAACAATATATTTTAAATAGCCAAGAGTAGTACCACTCGGCATACACAAAACAATTTTCCAAGACCCGAAATATCACTAAGTCACAAGCTGCTATAATCTATGTAGCTCTATATAAAAGTCTGAAGATAATAAGGAAAATCTCTAGACGAGGGAGTAGAAGGGGACTCCGAAGATCTGTGGACGCAAGCAGAGGTACCTTGAAGTCTCCTAGAATCAGTAGCACGTATTAACCCCGAGGCTGATAGCTCGCACCTGGATCTGCACACGAAATATATGTGCAGGGAAGGGCATGAGTACACCACAGAGGTACCCAGTAAGTGCCAAGCCTAACCTCGGTCGAGTAGTGACGAGGTCAGATCAAGGCCCTACCAGAGTAAATATAATAAATTAAACAGTAAAAGATATAAGTAAAATTTACGATAACACAGTTAAAGAAATTCTCAAAAATTTAACAGTTAAGGGTGCCCTCGGCCCAAAACAAGGTAAACACAGTGGAAAATCTCTCGGGATACCGTCCCGTAGTTTCAAATAAATATGCAGTACATGGGGATCTCCCGGAATACGTCCGTAGTCCCAAAGTAAATATGCAGTGCTGGGGGATCTCCCAGAATACGTCCGTATTCCCAAAGTAAATATGCAGTACATGGGGATCTCCCGGAATACGTCCGTAGTCCCAATTTAAATATGCAGTACAGGGGGATCTTCCGGAATACGTCCGTAGTTCCAAAGTAAATATGCAGTACATAGGGATCTCCCCGAATACGTCCGTAGTCCCAATTTAAATATGCAGTGCAGGATGAAATGGCAGGTATGGCATTGAGTTATACAGTTTATACTGGACACAGATAAGGCAAATAAGGACTTAACTAAATATGACGGACAGAATGTCAATTAGGCAGTTAAAACACGTAAGCATGCTTTTCTAGTCTAAACTACACAATTAAACATATTAGTACAATTAATAAGAAAAATAATTTATGATTTAAAAAGGTTAAACATGATTTTTGCAATAATAGCCCATGTACGTACTCGTCACCTCACGTACACGGCGCCCACACACCAAATAATATCAAGATATCTTAAGGGAAAAGTCCCCAACACAAGGTTAGGCAAGCCACTTACCTCGAACCGCTCAAATCAACTTGATATCACATTCTTGCCACGAGTATCTAACTCCAAATGGCCCGAATCTATTCAAAACAGTACAATACCATCAATACGCGCTAATGGAATGAATCCCACGAGAAAAACTACAAAATTAGGCCAAAACCCGAAATTGGCTCAAATCCGGCCCCAGGGCCCACGTCTCGAAACCCGACAAAATTAATGAAACTAAAAAGCTCATTCACTCACGAGTCTAACCATATCAAATTTACTAAAATCTGATACCAAATGGTCCTCCAATCCACAATTCAAACTCCCAAATCCCTAGTCTCCAACTTTAAATTTTCACCTTAAATACACATTAAGTAGGTGGAAAAATACATGGCAAGGCAAGATTATTGACCAAAAATAAACACAAGGAACTTACCTCAAGAAATGCCTCGAAAATGCTCTCAAAAATCGCCCAACCCGAGTTTGCAAAGCCAAAAATGATAAAAATCGCGAAGCCCTTCGGTTTTAATCACTGCCCAGGTATTTTCGCACCTGCGAAACCTGGGCTCGCATCGGCGGGTGCGCTTATGCGAAAAAATGTGCACATCTGCACAACTCACTTACCCCCTCTGCCTTCGCACCTGCGGAGTCCCTTCCGCTTCTGCGCATCTTGCGCATGTGCGAACATCCTTGCGTATTTGCGGGCATCGCAGATGCGAAAACTTTCTCGCACCTGCGACCCCAGGCCAACTTTCGATTTATCGCATCTGCGCTTCCATCTCCGCATGTGTGGCTCGCGCACCTGCGGTCTCTTTTACGCAGGTGCAAAAACACCAGAACCAACAAAGTTCAGAAATTCCTCTAAGTCCAAGTTTTCACCCGTTAGGCATCCGAAACACACCCGAGACCCCCGGGACCTCAACCAAACATACCAATCAATCCTAAAATACCTTACGAACTTAGTCGAGGTCTCAAATCACTATCAAACAATGCAAAAATCACGAATCACCCTCCAATTCAATTTTAAAGAACTTGAAACTTCAAATTTCTACAACCGATATCGAAACCTATCAAATCACGTCCGATTGACCTTGAATTTTGCGCACAAGTCATAATCAACATTATGAACCTACAGCCACTTTCGGAGTTTCTTTTCGAGCTCGATATCAAAATTTTCACTATCGGCCAAAATCGCCGAAGAACTAGCTTCCGTCAATTCAAGCCTAAATCTGCTACAGACCCCCAAAACACATTCCGGACGTGCTCCTAACCCCAAAATTACTCAACGGAGCTAACGAAGTTGACGGAATTCTATTTCGGATCCGTCTTCACACAGTTCCGACTATGGTCCATATCCTAAGTCTTATGCTCTCATTTGGGGACCAATTATCCCGGCAAGTCACAATAGCAGAAAAATATTTGGGGAAAGCAGTTAATAGGGGATTAGGGCTATTACTCTCAAAACGACCGGCCGAGTCGTTACATTCTCATACTAATTAATGCAACATTATCGATCATGAAGAAAGCTCCATTTCAATTTTAATTTTTCAAGTAAATTGGCCTAACAAAATTAAAATTAACTTTACGATTGTTTGAACATGAATTCTAATATGAGTTCTTTCATAGCAAAAAAAATAAAAGGAAGAAAAAGGAGAGAAAATGGCATGGTATGACAATGCATAAGAGAATTGACAGTTTTTAACCTTACATTAGGTTTGACAATAGAAGGCCAAAAGTATTAACACCTAAAAATCAAATTAATTTTTATTAATTATAGCAAAAAGTATTTAGGACCCTCTATCTCTCTTCTCTCTTCTAGCGGTTGCAGCCATGTTCCTAGAAATTAAGTTTCATTTCCATTAAAGTTTTTGTTTAAGTAGCTTAGCATACGTATTCTCTTCTGTTTAAATATTTTTGTTCACTATATTAATGTATAATTGGTTTAGAGCAAGTTCTAAAATATAAAAATAACAAATAAAATTATGGGAGTAAATAATTTTTGATATACGAACAAAGAAAATAATTTTTTGATATAACATGTTTAGAGCAAGTTTTAATATAAAAATAATAAATATAATCTTTGGAGAAAAGAAATTTTTGATATACAAAGAAAAAAAATAATTTTGATATATACAAAGAAAAGGACAGCCCGGTGCACTAAGCTTCCGCTATGCACGGGGGCCGCACCACAAAGGTCTATCGTACGCAACCTTACAAAGAAAAAAAATAAAATTGTGATACATTTTAGTATACACATTATTTGATATATTATACACTTAGATATACAAATAATACAATTATTTTTGTTGTGATATATATTGATATAGAGACAACAATAAATTTTAAATACAAAGAAGGAAAGTAAAACTTTGATATACATTTTGATATACATAAAGAAGGAAAATAAAGTTGTGAGATACATTTTGATATACACATTAATGTTGTGATATACGTTTATTGGTTACATAATATCAATATCTGTAACTATAGTTTTTTCTACTAATTATGTAGGTACGTTGCCATACCCTGCCAAAAACCAATAACAAATCTCAGCATAATGTTATTGGGCCCGTGTGCAGCACGAGTTATCATTTACTAGTATTCCTATAAAGTACTACCATTGGGATTCTCTTCATTACTCTTCTGGTTCACAATAAGTGATCATTTTATCTTTTTATTTTGGTCCAAAATAAGTGTCCACTACATAATCAAGAAGGAATTAATTTTATTTTTTCAAAATTTGCCCTTGTGTCAAGGTAACAATTAATTAAGATTAATTTAATGAATATATCTTTTTTCCTCTAGGAATTCGTATTTCCTTAATGGGTGTGCCAAAGATAAAATGGTCATTTATTGTGAACCGGAGGGAGTAACAATTTTTCTTGGGGAGGCAGTGTCGCTTCAATGTCATTTAAATCCACCTGGCAAAAAAGTAGAAATACAGTTGTATAATTTCTTAAAAGTGTGCAGTATATAAAAACTCTTTTCGTAGGTTTGAAAAGAGTGAAACTAAAAAATGCTTTTATTGAGGATTGAAGTTTGCAGCCCAAGAGTAACATTCAATATTATTTTTTATAATACTATGATAATATAAAGAAGCAAAGATGTGTATTCATATCCAAATTATGTGCAGCTAAAATTTATTTTTTCTTCTAGATAAGGAAATTGAGAAGTTGATCCCTTTGCCACTTGCAATCTTTTTGTAGCTTATGGTTTAATGTTCGTATAACGATCCGGTCGGTCGTTTTGAGAATTTAAATCCTGTTTGGCGGCATAAGGCCCCGCACAGCTTCGTATTATGTGTAATGACGTGCGTGCGTGGTTGAATTCAGTTACCGGATGTTTCGGAGTGATTTGAGACACTTAATCCCTAAAACGGAAGTTTAAGTCTTAGGATTTTGACCGTAGTTGAAACTATGTGAAGACGACTCCGGAATGGAGTTATGTTGGTTCCGTTAGCTCCGTTGGGTGATTTTGGACTTAGAAGCGTGTCCGGACTGTGAATCTGAGGTCTGTAGCCAATTTAAGCTTGAAATGGCGAAAGTCGAATTTTTGAAAAGTTTGACCGGGAGGTTGACTTTTTGATATCGGGGTCGGAACCCGATTTTGGAAATTTGAATAGCTTCGTTATATCAATTATGACTTGTGTGCAAAATTTGAAGTCATTCCGAATTGATTTAATATGTTTCGGCACAAGATATAGAATTTAAAATTTCAAAGTTCATAGATTTTAATTTGAGGTGTGATTCGTCATTTTGATATTGTTCGATGTGATTTGAAGCCTCGAGCAGGTCCATGTTATGTTATCGGACTGGATGGTGTATTTGGTTGAGGTCCCAGGGGGCTCGGGTGAGTTCCGGGATGGTTTCAGATAATTTTTCCTTGTTTTGCAACTGCTGGAATTGATATATGGTATTGTTCTTCGCGAACGCGAAGGGTCTCACGCGTTCGCGAAGAAGGATTTTGGATTGCTGGGATTTGCCCATTGCGAACGCGATGAAGAAGACGCGAACGCGAAGAAGGGAGCTGAGGAAAGCCTACGCGAACGCGAATGGGCAGACGTGAACGCGAAGAGGAAGGGAAGTTGGGGGTCTGCCTGGCGTTAAGCCTTCGCGAACGCGAAGGGCAGAGGTCGGAAGGCATAGCGAACGCAATGAAGATATCGCGAACGTGAAGAAGGAATCTGGGCAGCACATTTTTTGGGCTTCGCATGGTCGCGAACGCGATGAAGGCACTTCTGGGCAGAATTAAAAGTCCCAAAATGGGGGTTTGAGTTCATAACTCAAAATCTAATTGGGAGCTCGGTAGAAGGCGATTTTCGGAGAGATTCTTGCGTGAGTATTTGGGGTAAGTAATTCTTATCCAGTTTTGATTAATTTTTATGATTATGTTTTTGAATCCATCATTTAATTCGGATTTAATGGAGGAAAATCAAGATTTTTGAAAAACCTTCCAAAAATGAAAATTTAAGATTTGGAAGTCGAGTTGTTATTGGAATTCGATAAAATTGGTATGGCTGAACTCGTATCGGAATGGGTGTTCGGATTTCATAAAAATTATGTCGGGTTCCGAGGGGCGGGTCCCGTGTTGACGTTTGTTGACTTTTTTAGGAATAAAATTTTAAGTCGACCTATCATTATACAGAATTATTTCCGCTGAATTTTAATAAAATTATGCAATTAATTTGGATAGATTTGAGCGGTCCGGAGGTCAATTCAATCAAGAATGCGATTTTATAATATCGGCATAACTTCAAAAAGGTAAGTGTCTTGCTTAACCTCGAGTGGGGGATTTACCCCTTAGGCATCGAGTCTTATGTGCCATTTGTGAAATGTGAAAAGCCGTGTACACGAGGTGACGAGTACGTACTCGGCTTATATGTGTAAATTTTATTGAGTTAAATTCTTGAGCATATTGTGTACTAAATTGGGAAATTGTGGAAAATTATTTAATCATCTGTTTGCCATGCCTAAATCCTTATTGTTGAATTTATTTTTATATGATAATTTGATGTGATTGTTACTTGAAATATTTATGAAATTTCGTGAGTATTATTGGTTTAATATTTCTTGAAAATTAATTCCAATATGAATTTTTCTCTGCAAATAATTAATTAAATGAGCTTACAAAGAGGTGTTTATATAATTATTAAAAATTTGAATTTAATGAAGACTTTGCTTTATGTTGAGTAATTCTATCTCTATTGATTATTTTTGGGTGTTATATACATTGTGTGGAGCCTTGAGCTATTTGTTGTGAAATTAATTAATTTTATTATATCTTTAAAATTTGGTTGTGGCCATTGGGCAAATTGTGATATGAATTGATTTTATTATGTTGCCGTGTTAATTTTCCGTGTTAATTGTTGTATCTTGTGAGTTATTATTTTGGAAAGATAAGGGTGACATTTCACCGTTGATATTATGTGGGTATAAGGGTGACATTTCACTGTTGTTGTGTTTGTTAGAATATTGTCTGGGCGAAGCGATAAAGGTGGCTATAGGAGCGATAAGGGTGGCAATAGGAGCGATAAGGGTAGCTATTGATATTGTCTGGGCGGAGCGATAAGGGTAGTTATAGGAGTGATAAGGGTGGAAATAGGAGCGATAAGGGCGGCTATTGTCAGGGGGGTTGTGGTGATGATGTGGGGTTGTGGTGTTGATGATTTTTATGTGATGTTGTGATTTTTCTTGTGTTTATTTTTATGCCTTGTGCAATTGGTCTTGTTGATAGTAAATTGATAACAATCTGTTTTATGTTGAAATTGAGAGCATGTGGCTATTGCCAGGCGGATTATAAAATAAAATGTGGGCACGAGGTGCTGTGAGTAAATAATTAGGATATTTGGCACGTGAATTGTCCGTGCAGTTGTGATATGAAATGTGGGCACAAGGTGCCGGGGAAAAATGATGATTTAATTATGGGCACGAGGTACCGTGGAGATATGAAAATGGGCTGAGACCCGTATTTTTATGATTATGAAATGAGGTGTCACATGGTGACTTTTTATAGGAAAGTATTGTATTTGAAAGATATTTATTTGAGAAAATTATATTTGAAAAGATTTATTAAAAAACTTATATTCAAAATATTTATTTGGAAGGATTTTTACTTAGAAAGTATTATATGAAAGAATTGTATTTGAAAGATATTTATTTGAGGAAATTATATTTGAAAAGATTTATTGAAAGAATTATATTTGAAAAATAATTATTTGAGAAAATTATATTTAAAAGAGAGTTATCTGGAAGAATTATATGTGAAAGACATTTATTTGAAGGACTTGATTTAATTGGATGTAATTGTGTTTATTAATTGTTGGGTGATATTAATGGTATTCTTGTTGAATGTTGTGCATATAACTGATTGTTTTATCCTGCCCTTATTATTATTTGTTTCGTATTATTTTGTATATTATATTTCACAAGTTATTAGACTAGTGAGTGTCTTGACTGTACCTCGTCTCTACTCCATTGAGGTTAGTCTTGATATTTACTGGGTACCGACCATGGTGTACTCATACTACACTTTTGCATATTTTTGTGCAGAGCCAGGTATTGGAGATATCGTACTTGGGCAGAGTTAAAGCGGGATCGTAAGGATTCAAGGTAGAGCTGCTTGGTTGTCGCAGTCCCTTGGAGTCTTTTCATTTCATTGTACTGTTAATTTGTAATCAAACAGTATTGTATATTCGGTTCTCGTAATTATTCCATGTATTCAGTTAGAGTTCGTGACTCAGTACTACCAGTCTTGGGAGGTTGTATATTCATATTTATTCCGCTGTTAGTTTTTATTACTTAGTTTCAAAAAAAAAAATGGCTTCAAAAGGTAATTGAAATCGGTTTACCTAGTCTTAGAGACTAGGTGCTATCACGACGCCTGTGGTGGGATTTTGGGTCGTGACAGTTCGTTAATTTTTAGCATATATGTATAATTTTATTTTTTAAGTTCTTTTTGGTTTAAGTTTGGAAATGAGAAAATATCATTTCCTTTGATTTGACAGAGAGTTAATTTTTTCATAAAGTATTAAACACTAAACAACTAATATTTGACACGTGATTATCGTATTAACTTTCGTAATGCAATTATATATGTGCAGTCCAACTAACTTTATTATGTTACATTGACAAATGAAAGGAGTCATAATTATGAATCGGCCAAAGATTATATGTACATGCAACTATAATTTATATATATATTAATTACTTTTTTGTTTCAGTAACTGTTAATATATCAAAATTGACAATTGCTTCTTTGCAGATGTACACCATGAATAACTTGGCAATCATCTAAATATCCTACGAAAGATATATGTCAATTAAATTTATGCACAACAACTATAAAATGCTATTTTCATTATAGCTTGTTGATATGTATTAAGTTGTAAAAAGAAAGAGGCTACAATTTCTTAAACCATAACGTGATTGAAGTACAAAAAATACTACAAAAGGGATATTTATTTTCCCCTAAAGTCCAGTCACTTTCATAAATATGTAAATGAAGATATTCTTTCACATTCATCAGAAAGCAATTTCCAGTAGGTTCTTTACGATGATAATAAATATGATACGAAAATAAAATTATAAAATATATCATATACACGTGTAACTATAAAATATTTGTACTAATTATCATGGGATACACGTGCAACGTACGTGTCCAAATACTAGTTGAACTATATGCATGGCGGTGGAAGAGTATAAGTACTAGCTCATGACGTTTTTTACAAAAATATAAATATATGTAAAAATTTACTAGAATTTATATAAATAATAAATTTTAAACTCATAATTTTAAAAGTATAATAAATTCAATATTAACAACATTAAGATTGCACCCATCAAATTAAAGTTCAGTATAATTTATTTTATATAGATCGGCTTTGGCGATATGCTTTGACACGGTTTATATACTCCACGTTTACTGGTCAAGTCTAATAACAAGGTATCAAAAGACTTTCGTAGGGCAAGAATTCTATCTTTATAAAATTAGCTAAATATGATAAGTCAATATTAATAACTCTTGCAATTTGTTTTTAAATTTGTTATTCTTATATAGCATTTTTACTAATGTTTATGTTAATTCTTAAAATTTTATATTCAATTATATGATGTACACACACATCGCGCGTACCCTAAAGTTAGTACAGTCAAACCTCTCTATAACAGTGTCACGACCCAAAATTCCACCACAGACGTCATGATGACACATAGTCTCTAAGACTAGGTAAGCCGATTTTTATTTTTTTTAAGCAACTATATCACTCGGCAGCACTTGCCTAGTGGCTAATATATAAATAAAATCTCAAAATGGGTCCAAAGCTTACAAGATGTCCAAACCAAAATAGAAGTTGCATGAAGCTACTAGCTATTAAAAAGATAGAAAAGCTAAAATCTAATGAACTAGCTATTACAACATAATAAGTCGAATGCTTCCTTCTCTTATCAGTGTATGTGAATCCAATTGTCATTGGCAAATACCAAGCAGCACCTATCAAGCTCTCACCAGGCGCTAGGGTATACTATCCATAGGCTAAAATGAATTTCAAACATCTCCACCACAAAGTTAAAGCCAACATAGTCTTCCAAGTGTAGCTACTATATGATCTCCATATGCAATGGACTGATTTTATCCAAGTATTAATTATGTGCTCACTCATCAAAATTAATATGTAGAAGAGGAGCCTGGCTTTAGGAAGGCTTTGCAAGGCAAAAGCCAGGGTTGAGCTGGCTTTAGGCAGGCTTTGTAAGGCAAAAGCCAGGGTTAAGCTGACTTTAGGCAGGCTTTGCAGGGCAAAAGCCAGGGGTGAGCTGGCTTTAGGCAGGCTTTGCAAGGCAAAAGCCGGGCATGAGCTGGTTTTAGCCAGGCTTTGCAAGGCAAAAGCCAGGAAAGAGCTGGCTTTAAGCAGGATTTGCAAGGCAAAGGCCAGGCTTTGAAACTGTACCTTTTTGTGATCTTGTAAGCTCAGATCCTTCCCTACTAGAACCTTTAATGTAGACATCATTCTAAACATTACTAAACCATCCTCAGATTGAGCATGAAAGCATGCTAATACCACTGAGAAATGATTCAACAATCTCCAGAAATACCATATGATGGGTTCAGCATTTTCCTTAGCATTTGGACATAGCAGAAGTTGGATAAATTGTACCTTCCCACACCTACTTATCGTATTTTTTATGTACACTATCAAAGCACTCCCAGAATGATCATGGGACCATGCTAATACCATTGGAAAGTACTTTAATAGCATACTGAATGAGACAAAGAAACATGCAGGTTTGTACAGAGTCCAATCCCGTGAAGCCATCAGTTTGGGGTTCTTCTCTTTGCTATCCTAACCCTAAGGTTAGGTGATTG